>NW_026693319.1:0-21808 GCF_021218885.2 Marmota monax
CCAGACTGCGGCATTTGTGCCCAGCCAGACTGTGGCATTTTGGTGGCCTGTACGGGGAACTTCTGAAGCTTAGAGGTAGGTGAAATTTCTCACCCTTGAGGAAGAGAGAAAGAATGGGTGAACATTTCAAAAAACAATGTGTTATTGTTTTGATTTATTTTGTTTTTATTTCAAGTTGCCTGTTCCTAGAACTTTCTCAGGCAAACTGGGGAAAATGGTTGACTCAAGGTTTGAAGTTGTTTGCCTCCGAGCAAGAGAAATTGTTAGAGGAAGGAGGCACCCCAGTGAGACCAAGAACAATTAGGGCATATGTTGATACAATACAAAAATGTAGCCCATGGCTTTTTAAAGACGAGTTATTAAGTATATCAATGGGACCATCATGGTATCCTGTAGAAAGATTTTTCTTCAACAAGAAAGAGATGGCTAGTTCTGTTTACTACATTTGTCTAAGATGTTGGTTTTTACAGACATCTGATTAATTTACAAAGCTAAAGTGTTAAAATATCAACCACTAAATATGAAATCAAGTACTCTTTACTTATTAAGTTCCATAAGGTAATATATTTAAACATTATGTGTGTTTTCATAAATTGGTAAATGGAAAAATGTTTAATATTGCTTTGTGTCTGTGTCTTTGCTAAAACAAGGTTACTAAGAGTTAAGATTCTATCATGTGTAATTTATATACAAAGAGTAGAAAAATTTTCAATTGGGTTTCAATTATAGTATTATAGTATCATAAAAAACATGAAAGTCTTTCATCTTATTAAAGTGGAGTAATTCGTCTAAATCAGAAATTTTATAAGGGTTGTTTCAGAATCTGAATTTATAAAAAGGGTTAACGGTTAAAAAAGAGATAGAAAAAGATTCAAGATATGGAAATATATTTTAATATAAAAGGTTAAAGGAAAAAGAAATGTTTCTAGATGAGATAATCTCTGTGTGGTAAAGTAAAAAGTTGTAAAATGCCATTTAAAAAGATTTTGAGGAAACTAGACTTACTTTAAAAGCTTGAGAAAGGAAAAAAGAAGAAAAAAGGTATTTGTACATGGCAGATTGAGACAAAGCTTCTCAATGGAGTTAAAAAAAAAAGCCTTTGGTTGAAGGGCAGCCATGTAAACTAACATTAAAGCGATTTAAACAGAATCTAAGCCTCGTTTAAAAGAGTGAAGTTGTAGGTGGTGAAAAAGTACATTTAAAAGTACACTATAGATGATAATTAAAAGGCTTTAAAAGGTTAAGTTGAAGGTGGTCGAGATACCTTCATGGCGGAAAAAAGAAAAAAGAGATATAAAAAGATTCAAGATGTGGAAATATATATTTTTTTTTGTTTTGTTTTTTTTGTTTTTTAAAATTTTTAATATTTACTTATTTTTTAGTTTTCAGGGGACACAACATCCTTGTTTGTATGTGGTGCTGAGGATCAAACCTGGAGCCGCACGCACGCCAGGCAAGCGCACTAACAACTTGAGCCACATCCCCAGCCCTGGAAATATATTTTAATATGGAAGGTTAAAAGAAAAAGAAATGTTTCTAGATGAGATAATCTTTGTGTGGTAAAATAAAAAGTTGTAAAATGTCTAAGTAAGTTGCAAAAGGCTTTAAAAGGTTAAATTGAAGGTGGTTAAAATGCCTTCATGACGGAGGAAAGATTGCGTCATTCGAAGCCTAGTTAATCGTAAAGGCATTACTTAAAAAAAATGGGAAAATAATAGGATAAAAGATACTTAGATAAAGAAGATTAAAAATTTGAAGTGAAAAACTTTAAAGACAGAAGAATAGAAAGTTAAAAAGAAAAAAAGATAGAAAAGATGTAGGAAGACAATAATTTTAAACCCACAAAATAGGAAACAAAGGAAAACTAAGAGGAAAAAAAAAAGCAACTAAGGGTGAATGTACAAACCTTAGTGGGGAAAAAAATTAGAAGATAGAAATAAGATAAAAAATGGTTGAAAATGTCAAGTAAAGTATTTCAGATAGAAAATGCAAGAAGCTAAGACAACTATTAGATACAGACATATACTTATTAAAGCAAAAAGAGGGAATTGGAAGGGGGTATATATCCCCCAAAGATAAACTTAAAATAACGCTTTTTACTCTAAACTTTTTAAATTTGGATTCATCAGGACTTAGTGCTGCGGAAAGGCATATGTATCCAAAAAATGTACATAAGCCTAAAGTACTTTGGAAAGATATTCTAACAGGACAATGGAAAGGTCCTGACCCAGTGATTGTCTGGAGTCGGGGCTCTGTTTGTGTTTTTCCACAGGGAGAACAGCAGCCGATTTGGATTCCAGAGAGATTAACTAAAACAATTTCTACAGATCGAAAAGAAGATGATTTGACTCAAATCCATAACAGCTGATATCCAGAACTCCAGCTTGGCCATTCTTACATCTGCGACAGTGATTAACCAGGATGCTTTTTTCAATAGCTATTTTATTATTGCATTTTTCCACATCATAAGGTTCTATTTTTATTTTTTGAGCTCATACAAACCTAGGTTAATGTTTTTCTGATCAGTTTTATTTTTTAACTGTGAAGTTTTTAAACATTGCAATGGAGATTTCACCTAGGTAAAGCTACAAGGCCTTTATTATTTTCTTATGTGTTGTACGTTTGTGTGCGCATTTGTGTTTTGTGTTGTATGTCTATATGTGCATATATCCATATTTCTTATATGAGGAGCGCTCATGAAAAAATGGATCCGAATTATTATTATTATTTTTTTTATTCACGTAATTTAAATGGTTTAATTTAAATTAGGTAAACAGCTGTTAAAGATTGTTTTTAAAGTAGGTTAACAGACCTGTTTGTTTACTTTCACCTTTCCTTTTCATTATATTTAATAATTCTTTTCAGGATAATGTCTCTTTAGCATCATTGCCAGAATTCCTATCTTCATCCCAGTGCCGGTGAAGACAAAGATAAAACCAAACTACAGCTTCTATGATAGCTATCACAGTAAACTGTATAAACTGATGCATCAATGAATATAACTCAACAAGTAATGCTCAATCAAGGAGTCAACTTACTTTGGGAGGAAACGGATTTTGGGAGGAAATGGACATACTGATAGATTCCTCTGCTTTGAACTGCTTGCAGAACTTGCCTGGACTATGTAACTATCGTTTGGTGCAGCGAATTGTGGTAATGCTGGCATATCTTTGCTGATGGTGTCACCAGTGATGCAATTTTTATTTCCTTGCCAGCACACCCCATGTTAATTGTGGTAGTGCTGACATATCTTTGCTGATGGTGTCACCAGTGATGCAATTTTTCCCAAGGAGCCGTCAATTGGCTTGGTGTCGTGGCATTTCTGTATCCTCCTCCCTTCTGCTAGTGATGGTCTAAAATTTGGGGGCCAATGGCTATATGCTGGACCGGTAGTCAGTGACGGGTATGATCCAATTGCACTGGTATCAACCTAAGACAGGATGCTGACGCCTAAAGGTCAGTTTTCCGATGACGGGTAAGAACCATATGTTGAATTGGACAACCTACCAGGCACGGTCCTTAAGCCACATTGCTTGTTGTTTAATTAATCAGAAGGGGGGAGATGCTGGGAGCCATTAGCCAAGTAGGTATGACAATTTCCTTGCCAGCATACCCCATGTTGCAGTGACATTGAATGTAGGTGACCTTGCTCAAGGACCAGGGCGGATTAGGGTGTTCCCGGTTTAGGATAATCGGGTTTAGGGCTCCAGGTTTAAGATTATTCCTGCTGGGAATAGGGCGTATCCTGCTGTCTGAGTTCCCCTTGAGTTCTCACGGGATGCAGACAGTATATTTTGGGAGACAGAAGCCCAGTGGAGGTGGATTTGGGCAGAGAACGTGGATTTCCCCAGAACGTGATTGTAGACGGCTGGTGCGAGTTCGGGAATAAAGAGTTGCTGTTTGAATCTACAAGCTGTGTGGTGGCTCCTGATTGTGTGCCCAGCCAGACTGTGGCATTTGTGCCCAGCCAGACTGTGGCAGGTTGTCAAATGCATTTATACATTTGCAGCTAAAATATTTGAAAGTTTAATTCGTTCAGTTTATAAATAGCATTACTGAACCAAATTCATTTACTGTCCTCACTGGAGAAGGCCAAGGACTCAAGGTTAAGTTGTTAAGACAAGAAAAAAGGATTTACTGGGGAGTCTAGCAAGCCAAAGGTGGAGTTGGCTATCACCAACCAGACCATCTTAGGGAACTCAGGTATGGGAAAGGGTTTCGTAGAGAGGGAAAGGAAAGGGGAGTAAGGGGCAGGAATGCACCGATGACTGGGGACTTCCAAGTGCTGCTTCAGTGGCCTGGACTGCAACAATTATGTTTGAATTTTCAGCCTTGAAAGGGGAGGAGAGAGATTAGGGCAGTTTAGGTCAAATCAACTTTGTATTAGAGCCCCCACAAGACATTTCTTAAACGATTAATATGTCTATATGCAAAGTTGAACAAAACTCTGGCCCAAAGGTTAAGGTAATCAAGAAAATAGACATAATAGGAAGGTGGAGGTACGGTACTTTTACATCCTGTTTTTAGTTACCCATGGGACATCTGCAGGCCCAAGTGAAGAGTCTGAGTTTTCTGCAGAAGGGACCATCAAGTCCCTGAAAAGTAGCCAAGGTAACCATTACCGTCATCACCCACATGTCAGAGGTGTGATCCACAGCAAGGCCAGTGGGAGACGAATAACGTAATGTCTGGGATGTATGTAATGTGTGTAATATGACTTCTAAAATTAGTGATTTGGGGGGTGTGGGGGTGACTGGGGCTTGAACCCAGGGTCGCTGAACCACTGAGTCATATCCCCCTCACCTTTTATTTTTTATTTTGAAACAGGGTCTCACTAAATTGCTTAGGGCTTTGATGAGTTGCTGAGGCTGGTTTTGAATTCATGATCCTCCTGCCTCAGCCTCCCAAACCACTGGGATTACAAGCTTGCCCCACCATGCCCACTCGAAATTAGTGACTTTTAAAGTCAACTAAAAGCAAATGAAGCTTAGAGGGTTTATTTAGGTTTGCCCTTAGTTATGATAGGGCCAAATGTAAGCTTCAGTCCCTTTTAAAGTGATGTTTACATTTCAGGTAGATTTAAAAATAGCAAATCAAACCCAAAAGTTTAAGCAAGGACAGGTTTCAAAACATGTAGATTTAGTAATTCAGATATTAAATCATAAGGCCAAAGCAAGCCTGAATTATCTCTTCTGCCAACAAAAATGTTCAAAACACATTTTTTGAAAAATAGCCAACATGGACAAGATTAAATATGAGTCTCTAAAGAAAAATTGGCCAAGTCCTTGTGAACTGCTGCTGTTTTCCTTCTCTGGCCCATCCCCACCCTTTCCTCGGCCTGAAGCAGACAGACGTGCCAAGTCTTCCTGTCTGCTCCTGCACATCCTGCCAGCGTACTCTCTGCCCTTCCTCCAACCAGGGCTTCTTTGTGCTTTCAATCACTGCTACAGATACAACTGTGTATACGTTATTTGCCATTTAACAATCCCAGCCCGCTTAGATTACTACCAGATGATTCTCATTAAACCACAGTTTATACGATGGATTAAATGTACTTTCTCATGGTATTTCATGATGTCCCACAAAGAGCAGCATCAGAGCCAGGAACTCAGCTCCCTGATCACGTGCAAAAAAAAAAAAAAAATCACCAACTGCTACTTCCTCCGTCTTTTGTAAGAAAACCAGTTCCTCTAGGCTCTGAGCATAACATCCTCACGCCCTCCTGTTACCATCAGCTAACCTCCTCCTTACTTCCTCTCGCATTTTGAAGACTTGGGTATCTGCTCATAGTCTTCCTCTTCCCAAGATCTCCCAGAAGCCCTGGCTCCTCTGAACACTTCTCAGCGTTTCCTGTCCCTGTCTACTCTCCACTGACCCAGTCCCCACTCTATTCTGGCCTGGCTGCCACCCATCCCTCCACTTGCAGTGACAACATGACTACCATGTTGCCAGCCCTCCCAGATGGTGCCTGTCCTCATGTTGGCAAACTTGGGAGAGCAGATACCATTGCCCACCATTCCTTCTGTTAGAGCACATTCTTGCCCTTGGCTTCCAAGAGCTCACATAATGGGTTTTTCTTTCCGAATCTCTTTTTCAAGCTCATCTTTCCCTAACCCTGTTTCCCAAGCCCAGGTTCAGGCCACTGCTTGCTGTCAACTTCCTTCCTAAGGAGTCTCATTTTTGCCCATGGAGATACCACGAACTCTCAAATTGAAGTCTCCTGCTCAGACATCTCATCCAAGCTACAGACCTGGTGGGCAAGGGCCTACTTGAGACATCTGCCCACTTGGGTGCGTTGAGCATGCCCACTCAACATGTCCCAATGGGAGCTCATAACATTTCTTAGCAATGCTGCTCTGCCTCCAGGGCTCTTGATTTTGACACCTGGCACCACCAATCATCCAGGTGTGTCTGCTGCTGATTTTGTCTGGAATCCATCTGACTCTCCTTACTCCACCACTATCCTAGTTCAAGCTGCCCTTGCTCTTGCCCGGGATACAAAAACCCAACTGGCCTCATCTACTTGGCCTTCTCTTTATCCCTTTTCTACGCTCTATCTTAGAGCAGCACCATCTAAATAAAATATAATGGAAGCCACACGTGTGAACCGTGTATGTAATTTTAAATTTTCTAGTAGGTATGTTTTAAAATGTTGACAAAAAAAAGGTAAAACTGATTAATATTAAAGGACATCACCATAGCAACTGGGCAATCTTGACCTTACTTTTTGCACGGAAATTTTGCACGCAAAATTTAACATTATTTTATTTAACCCCAAATATTATCATTTCAAGATGCAAATAGTATTTAATGAGAGATTTTGGGGATCAGGGCATGGTTATGCATGCCTGTAATCCCAGTGATTTCAGAGGCCCCGGCAGGAGCACCACAGGTTTAAGGTCAGTCTTAGCAATTTAGCAAGGCTCTATGCAACTTAGGGAGACCATCACAAAACTAAAAATAAAACAGTGATAAATTGCCCCTGGGTTCAATCCCCAGAATAATAACAATAATAATAATAATAAAATTTACTTTCTTTTTATTTTTCATACTATTTTTGAAATTCAGTGTGTACTTTACATGTACACCATATCTCTACTGACAACTATTAAGTCAGTAGCCGTGTGTCCCTAGTAGCTACCTGTGGAATGCAGTGATCTGGATCAGAGTCTTTGATTGTCTCATGGCTGTGGTGTGCGTGCAAACACTGGGAACTTCCCGTGCAAAAAGCACAGGTCAAGATTGCCCAGTTGCTATGGTGATGTCCTGCCCATGAAGGCTCTGTGCAAAGCATGAAAGCTATAGCAGTCTTTGACTTAGATCTCAGATACCAGCTCCCAGGGCCAGAGGATTCTGAGCATCGCAAGATAACCACAATGCTTCACCAGTGCTGTGACCTCTAAGCCTGACCGCTTAATAGAAACTTTGGATAATGGGCTTCCTGGGTGGCAGGAGAAGTTCCCAGCATTGCTACAGTGGAATAGCTACAAAAAATGGTTCGGTCCTTTAACCCTGTAGTACACAAAGAACTGTTGGGTAAACATATAATGGCAGCAGCACCCCAGAGAAAAACCCCAGCATGGCGTCTAACAACCCTCCTTCTCCTCTTTGTTTCTTTCACTGGCGCAAAACCTTCCAGCCGGTGCCAGTGTTCAAACCCTGCTGGTGGGAAGCCTTAGCCCCAATTAGAATTAACTTCTTGGGCTCCGGAACTGACATATGGAAGAGCTTGCCAATAAACGGGCGACCTGTTATCTACCTCAGCCCTGCGACCTCTCCTTAGACCTATATAAACACACAGCCTTTTGTAATAAAGTGGAAACCTCTTTGGTAATCTGTGTCGTGTGGTGCGGCGTTTTTCCAGTCTCACAAGAACAATGCCTCTATAGTCTTTAACTTCCTGTTTGTGAAACCCTATATAATGAAAGTGCAGAGCCAGCTTTGGGTCACTGCTTCTCTATCAGAGATCAGTGGTGTCCTACCTGATCCCACTTTTCTGTGTGTATGTGTGTTTCTCAATTCCCCTCACCAGTTTCTAGGGTTTTGCATCTTTTGTGATGCAGATCAGATCCTTTCAAATCCCCACCCCCTCCATTTAAAGGTCTTCTGTGTTATTCAATTGTTCTTGGGATTAGGATTCGAATACCCAGCATAGCCAATAAGAACTGTGATGTAGCTTCTACTTACTTTTCGGCCTTTGCCTCTTCTCCCCACTCCACCTGTGTGCCAGCCACGCTAGTATTTCTGCTTCTGAGTCAGAGTTCCTACCCACTACGGATCTTTTGTAAGTGCTGTTCTCTCTGAGTGAATGCCACCTCTACCACCATCCCCACCATCATCACCATCAATTCCACCATGGCCACCCCGCCGCCAGCACCCTGTCGCCACCACCATAGCCACCACCAGCGCCAGCACCAGCATCATCGCAGAAAAACTCTCGGTCCTCCCCCTTCAGGTATCCAATCAGCTTCTCTTTGCTTATCCTTCAGCCTAATTATGTGCCTTTTCCCTCATAGCTCATGGCTGTTTGTAAACCTCCTTCCACTGTGTCATTGATACCTGTCTCTCTCACTAAGCCACAAACGGGAATCCTGCTGGGTTTAGCTTCTCTTTTACTCCTCAGCGATAACCCTAGTATCTGAGAAGAAAATAATGAATAACAAACTATAAAGTTTTGCAGATAGAATCCACAGTGGGAGTGGGAACGTGGAATATAAGGACTTCTGTCGAGGAGACCCCATCTTGAGCTAACATCTCTGCTGGTTGTTTTGTGTGTTTGTTTAATCCTCTGACAAGTCTATAAGGCATTTTGCTAGATCTCCGTAGACCAAATTCCCATGCTTCATAATCTTGTTATTCAATGGAACATGATCAAATGCTCAAATAATACAAAAAGCTGAAACTTTTACTCTGTGTGTGTGCATGTGTTTGTGTGTGTATGTGGTGTGTGTGTGTGTGTCTGTGTGTCTGTGTTTATGTACCTGTTGTGTTGAAAGATTTCTTTTTACAAACATTGCTCAAATGAATTGCATAATCCAAGTATGATTGCCTCATATGAGACCCTTAAGCAAAAAAACAAACCTTGCCTGAAACAACGCTACTCATTCTTTTAAATCCAGGAAGGAAATCAAATGATGGTTGAATAATGGCTCAAGCATGGAACACCACTACAGTGCCAGTTGTCTTTGCTTCCTTTCCAAATCAGGTCATGCATATCATGTGCTTCAGAATTCTGGGCACATAGAAGGAGCTCAATAACAGATGGCCATTGTCATCAACACCTTCATCACCATCATCATCCTTATCATTACTCCTGGCCTGCAGCATAGTGAGAAATCTTCATTGCCTTTATTTCTTACATACACACTAAAATACAGGATCTTAAATATGCTATACTTGGGGCTGGGGTTGTGGCTCAGTGGTGTGGTTGCATCGGATTCAGCTCCTGGAGGTCTATTGGGGTCCCACAAATCTGGCATTACACACCAGCAAGAGGACTTTGCCTAGCACATGTGAGGCACTGGGTTTGATCCTCAGCACCAAATAAAAATAAATAAATAAGCCAAATGCATTTGCACATGCCTGTAATCCCAGTGGCTCAGGAGGCTGAGGCAGGAGGATTGCAAGTTTAAAGCCAGCCTCAGCAAAAAGTGAGGCCCAAAGCAATTCAGTGAGACCCTGTCTTTAAATAAAATACAGAATAGGGCTGGGGATGTGGATTAGTGGTCGTGTGTCCCAGAGTTCAATCCCCGGTTCCCCTCCAAAATAAAAATAAATAAAGGCATTGCGTCCATCCACAACGAATATATATATATATATATATATATATATATATATATATACATACATATATATGCTTTTTTCCCCAATATGCTATAGTGGCTGTAAAAGCCTTCCTGTGAATCACAACCATAAATAAGCTTCTGGATCAACTCAAGGCAGCCATCAGTGGGGCCCACATGCCACAGATCTAGTCATATTGACTCATCTCCGGGACCCGACATCATCCAGTCACAGCCATCCTCTACAGCATGGGGAAGCACTGTGGGAGGTTCATAAGGGCAGATAACTTGGGTTCAAATCGCGACTCTTGCACATGTCAGCTCTAAGGCTGAGCAGATAACAAGACTCAGTTTTCACATCTGTTAAATGCGGATAATTCTTATCCAGAATATAGTGCCCAGAGCTGGGTAAATGTTCAGTGTTAGCTACGACTTTCAAAAATGAACTATGGACACTTAATTTCCTCTCAGTTTTCAGTGGGTCCAACCAGTCTACTCAAATTGTTGGTGGATCAGGATGAAAATAAGGGAAGATATATCGTACAATCCCTGTGACTGGTGATTGGTCGTAGACCACCTATTTCCTGATTCAAGAGCCAGCCCCTCCACCCTCAGAATCTGTTGAGACGAGTGATGGCGTTGCCAGGTAACCAGGGAACAGCAGGAACCTCACCTCACCTCACCTACCGTAACTTGTGTAACTTGTGTGTAACTTGCACAATGAGCATGCCACCGTGAGCATGTCAGAGGGACATTGTGGTCTTGGTCTTAGTTTCACTTTCTTAAACTGTTCAGATTGGCTTTTGAAGGCTAGGATGCCCATACTCAAGTCTGCTGCAAGAAATGACATTCCAAAGTAATTTCAAAACATTTCTGACACCCAGAAGATTGAAATAGAGATGGTACAGTACCATGATGATGGATGCAGCCCCTGGTCCATCTGGCTAGGGGTGTGATCTTGACCAAGTGACCATCCCTGTAAAATGAACTTCATATGGTCATTGTGCAAGTTACCCACGGAGATATGGATCAAACACAGACCACACCCGATGTTTGTAAGTGCTAGATCATGAGTTGGTTTGTAAGAAATGACAAATTAATAGATGTATTTATTTTATAGAAAACTGAATTGGGAATACCAAGCTGCCTGTCAGTATGTATGCAGAAACATGGGATGTAATAATATGTTGACCAAAGTATGTAATTATGGGCTGAAAGAGATAAGAAAGAGGAATTGTAGGTCAGTGGACGGAGGAACCTAAACATAGCTTCAAAGCTATGTTGGCAAAGAATAAAAATTCTGAGAAAAACTTAAATAATGTGGATGAGTGCAGATATTTAAGCAGATTTACCTTTTCTAAAAAGCATTTGTTTCTAAGATCATAAGTTAATTGCCAGGAAAATCCCCAAGTCATGATTTGCCTCTCAGAAAACAGTCCTGAAGTCTGTCATATATCTGACCCTCCCTGTAATGTACTTTTAAAGAGACAGATATCATTGAAAAGGAGTTATTCCTCTGTTTTTTGCTGGGGGACTGACTTATGATATTATTTAGCATGATATTATTTAGTTACATCCATTTATCAGCAAATGCCATGATTTCATTCTTCTTTATGGCTGAGTAATATTCCATTGTGTATATTTACCACATTTGAGTGTTTTCTCTGATATGTGGATGCTAGCCCACAGCAAGAGAGGGTAAGGAGGGGAAGAATAGAAGTTCATTAGACAAGGAGAATGAAGGGAAGGGAAGGAGATGGGAATAGGAAAGACAGTAGAATGGATTGGACATAACTTTCCTTTGCTCATACATGAATATGCAACCAGTGAAACTCCACATTATATACAATCCCAAGAATGGGATCCTAATTGGAAAGGGTTGTACTTCATGTGTGTATAATATGTCAAAATACACTCTATTGTCATGTATATCTAAAAAAAAACACAAATAAAGAAAGAAAAAAAGTTATTCCTCGAGGTGCCTGAAAAAGATGAACTGGACAAAAATTCTTTATGAAAATTGTATCACAGAAAGCATTCACTTGGATTTCTAAGCCCCTTTGGTAAAAAAGCAAGCACACACCGAGGAATATAAACACTGGGCTTTCAGTCATTCACACCTTAATATGAATTAAGTCAATCATATGCTGTTTTTCTCACCAACTAGATGAGATCTATTTCTCCCAGGAATTGAGAGTATTGACTGAGTATTGGCCCAGGTGGATCAGAGAGCATTGCTCAACCAAGGTTCAGGGGGCACAGTAAAAAGGAAAGAGTTTGGAAAGAAAAAGATCAGGAGGCCCCCTAGGAAGAAAATAATGGAGTTCAGGAAAGTGGAGGGATTCAGAAAAGGGGTCGTGAGAAACCCCTGAATGGGTTCATCTGTGGAGGTGCCTTGCCTCTTTGTCAAGGGCCCCATCTTGTAATGACAAATGATCGCGTCTCTCCCACAGGAGATGAGACACGGTACTTGGCTTAGGAAGCACAGGGGCATTCCTCTCTTTTCCAAGAATAAGGACTTCTGCTGAGAAGGCTTTCTCTGGCACTCTGAGAATGAAGGGAAGATCTGTTCGGTTGTCAATCTCAGGAATTTGCACAACTGAGCCAAGGCCAGCTGAGTCAGGGCTAACTCTGCCAGCTGGGCTCTCCAGGGAGTGACTGCATTAAAATGCCACTCTTGCATAATACACTTCACAGAAATTCCCATTCTAAGAACTGCCCCATGCCTGGACCCACGTCAGAGCCCACCTCCCTCCGTGCTGGGAGCCATTAGCCAAGTAGGTATGACAATCTCCTTGCCAGCGTACCCCATGTTGCTTAGTGGAAGGACTCGTGGAAATAGGACATTTTGCAGTGACATTGCAGTTAGGTGACCTTGCTCAAGGACCAGGGCGGATCCGGGATTAGGGTGTTCCCGGTTTAGGATAATCGGGTTTAGGGCTTTCCAGGTTTAAGATTATTCCTGCTGGGAATAGGGCGTATCCTGCTGCCTGAGTTCCCCTTGAGTTCTCACGGGATTCAGACAGTATTTTTTGGGAGACAGAAGCCCAGTGGAGGTGGATTTGGGCAGAGAACGTGGATTTCCCCAGAACGTGATTGTAGACGGCTGGTGTGAGTTCGGGAATAAAGAGTTGCTGTTTGAATCTACAAGCTGTGTGGTGGCTCGTGATTGTGTGCCCAGCCAGACTGCGGCATTTGGCGTAAGTGAAATTGCTCGCCCCTGAGGAAGAGCGAAAGAATGGGTGACCAATTCAAAAAACAATGTGTTCTTGTTTTGACTTATTTTGTTTTTATTTCAAGTTGCCTGTTCCTAGAACTTTCTCAGGCAAACTGGGGAAAATGGTTGACTCAAGGTTTGAAGTTGTTTGCCTCCGAGCAAGAGAAATTGTTAGAGGAAAGAGGCACCCCAGTAAGACCAAGAACAGTTAGGACATATGTTGATACAATACAAAAATGTAGCCCATGGCTTTCTAAAGACGAGTTATTAAGTATATCAATGGGACCATCATGGTATCCTGTAGAAGGATTTTTCTTCAATAAGAAAGAGATGGCTAGTTCTGTTTACTACATTTGTCTAAGATTTTGGTTTTTACAGACATCTGATTAATTTGCAAAGCTAAAGTGTTAAAATATCAACCACTAAATATGAAATCAAGTACTCTTTACTTATTAAGTTCCATAAGGTAATATATTTAAACATTATGTGTGTTTTCATAAATTGGTAAATGGAAAAATGTTTAATATTGCTTTGTGTCTGTGTCTTTGCTAAAACAAGGTTACTAAGTGTTAAGATTCTATCATGTGTAATTTATATACAAAGAGTAGAAAAATTTTCAGTTGGGTTTCAATTATAGTATTATAGTATCATAAAAAACATGAAAGTCTTTCATCTTATTAAAGTGGAGTAATTTGTCTAAATCAGAAATTTTATAAGAGTTGTTTCAAAATGTAAATTTATAAAAAGGGTTAATGGTTAAAAAAGAGATAGAAAAAGATTCAAGATGTGGAAATATATTTTAATATAAAAGGTTAAAGGAAAAAGAAATGTTTCTAGATGAGATAATCTGTGTGTGGTAAAGTAAAAAGTTGTAAAATGTCATTTAAAAAGATTTTGAGGAAACTAGACTTACTTTAAAAGTTTGAGAAAGGAAGAAAGAAGAAAAAGATATTTGTACATGGCAGATTGAGACAAAGCTTCTCAATGGAGTTTAAAAAAAAAGCCTTTGGTTGAAGGGCAGCCATGTAAACTAACATTAAAGCGATTTAAACAGAATCTAAGCCTCGTTTAAAAGAGTGAAGCTGTAGGTGGTGAAAAAGTACATTTAAAAGTACAGTGTAGATGATAATTAAAAGGCTTTAAAAGGTTAAATTGAAGGTGGTTAAAATGCCTTCATGAGGAAGGAAAGATTGCGTCATTCGAAGCCTAGTTAATTGTAAAGACATTACTTAAAAAAAAAAAAGGGAAGATAATAGGATAAAATATACTTAGATAAAGAAGATTAAAATTTTGAAGTGAAAAACTTTAAAGACAGAAGAATAGAAAGTTAAAAAGAAAAAAAGATAGAAAAGATGTAGGAAGATAAAAAATGTAGGAAGACAAGAATTTTAAACCCACAAAATAGGAAAAAAAAAACAGGAAAAAAAAGCAACTAAGGGTGAATGTACAAACCTTAGGGGGAAAAACTAGAAGATAGAAATAAGATAAAAAATGGTTGAAAATGTCAAGTAAGGTATTTCAGATAAAAAATGCAAAAAGCTAAGACAACTATTAGATACAGACATATACTTATTAAAGCAAAAAGAGGGAATTGGAAAGGGGTATATATCCCCCAAAGATAAACTTAAAATAACCCTTTTTACTCTAAACTTTTTAAATTTGGATTCATAAGGACTTAGTGCTGCGGAAAGACATATATATCCAAAAAATGTACATAAGCCTAAGGTACTTTGGAAAGATATTCTAACAGGACAATGGAAAGGTGCTGACCCAGTGATTGTCTGGAGTCGGGGTTTTGTTTGTGTGTTTCCACAGGGAGAACAGCAGCCGATTTGGATTCCAGAGAGATTAACTAAAACAATTTCTACAGATCGAAAAGAAGATGATTTGACTCAAATCCATAACAGCTGATATCCAGAACTCCAGCTTGGCCATTCTTACATCTGCGACAGTAATTAACCAGGATGCTTTTTTCAATAGCTATTTTATTATTGCATTTTTCCACATCATAAGGTTCTATTTTTGTTTTTTGAGCTCATACAAACCTAGGTTAATGTTTTTCTGATCAGTTTTATTTTTTGACTGTGGAGTTTTTAAACATTGCAATGGAGATTTCACCTAGGTAAAGGTACAAGGCCTTTACTATTGTCTTATGTGTTGTACGTTTGTGTGCACATTTGTGTTTTGTGTTGTATGTCTGTGTGTGCATATGTCCATAGATCTTATATGAGGAGCGCTCATGAAAAAGTGGATCCGAATTATTATTATTATTTTTTTTATTCACGTGATTTAAATGGTTTAATTTAAAATAGGTAAACAGCTGTTAAGGATTGTTTTTAAAGTAGGTTAACAGATCTGTTTGTTTACTTTCACCTTTCCTTTTCATTATATTTAATAATTCTTTTCAGGATAATGTCTCTTTAGCATCATTGCCAGAATTCCTATCTTCATCCCAGTGCCGGTGAAGACAAAGATAAAACCAAACTACAGCTTCTATGATAGCTATCACAGTAAACTGTATAAACTGATGCATCAATGAATTTAACTCAACAAGTAATGCTCAATCAAGGAGTCAACTTACTTTGGGAGGAAACGGATTTTGGGAGGAAATGGACATATTGATAGATTCCTCCGCTTTAAACTGCTTGCAGAACTTGCCTGGACTATGTAACTATCGTTTGGTGCAGCGAATTGTGGTAATGCTGGCATATCTTTGCTGATGGTGTCACCAGTGATGCAATTTTTCCCAAGGAGCCATCAATTGGCTTGGTGTCATGGCATTTCTGTATCCTCCTCCCTTCTGCTAGTGATGGTCTAAAATTTGGGGGCCAATTTGTAATGTTTTGAACAACCCACAATAAAAAATTAAAAAAAAAAATTGGGGGGCCAATGGCTGTATGCTGGACTGGTAGTCAGTGACAGGTATGATCCAATTGCAGTGGTATCAACCTAAGACAGGAGGCTGACGCCTAAAGGTCAGTTTTCCGATGACGGGTAAGAACCATATGTTGAATTGGACAACCTACCAGGCACGGTCCTTAAGCCACATTGCTTGTTGTTTAATTAATCAGAAGGGGGGAGATGCTGGGAGCCATTAGCCAAGTAGGTATGACAATTTCCTTGCCAGCGTACCCCATGTTGCTTAGTGGAAGGACTCGTGGAAATAGGACATTTTGCAGTGACATTGCAGTTAGGTGACCTTGCTCAAGGACCAGGGGGGATCCGGGATTAGGGTGTTCCCGGTTTAGGATAATCGGGTTTAGGGCTTTCCAGGTTTAAGATTATTCCTGCTGGGAATAGGGCGTATCCTGCTGCCTGAGTTCCCCTTGAGTTCTCACGGGATTCAGACAGTATATTTTTGGGAGACAGAAGCCCAGTGGAGGTGGATTTGGGCAGAGAACGTGGATTTAGGCAGAGAACGTGGATTTGGGCAGAGAACGTGGATTTCCCCAGAACGTGATTGTAGACGGCTGGTGTGAGTTCGGGAATAAAGAGTTGCTGTTTGAATCTACAAGCTGTGTGGTGGCTCGTGATTGTGTGCCCAGCCAGACTGCGGCATTTGTGCCCAGCCAGACTGCGGCACCTCCCCCCCAGGAAGTCAGCTCAGAAAGGTCAGATGGCAGAAGGAGGGTGGGGAGGGAGAGCAGTGACCGAGTGCCTGCTAGGTGCCAGCAGTGATCCCTCATGCCCCTGGGTCAGGCATGGTGCTCCTTGCAAGAACGGTGTGGTCCTGGCCGCAAAAAGTTCACAGTCCTGTGGGGAGGAAATCAACTGTGCGAGTGATTCCACAGGGCCACCTGAGCAACACTGCCACACGAGGAGAAATCTCAGCACTCCTTTCCAGAGATGGGCAACCCAGGGCTCTGAGAGATCCGAGTGCTAGCCTTGAACTTCAGACACCTGGTTCCCAAACCCACTTTCTATCTACTGAATGAGGTATCCCCCAAGGTCATGTGGCCAGGGCAGGAGCTTGAGTGACATTTTACTCTAGTCAGAGTCTCTCATACCTTCAAAGACTGAAGAGCTGCACAAATAGATTTATCTACCCAGAGTGGCAGAGTAGAATTGTGGCCTCGTGATTATGAGGTGAGTGGTCTGAGCAGGAGATTAGATGTTTCTGGGCCTTTTTAAGGAGTTGTTTTAAGAAACTAAATTAGATGATAGAGAGGAGAAGAGAGTTGACTAAAGCTGTCTGGCTAAGTCTTAAAAAAAACCTGACTAACACTGAAAGGGTCTTTGAATGAACAGCCACTATTCTCATCGTTCTTGTTATGACTGTTATGCAATTGAACGTGGGTCACAAAGTGTTGGGTTAAAATGGGGAAGTGAAGAGAATGTAGACCAAACTCTTCAAATTTCCATCTTGCCTTTGCTTCTGCTGACACCGCTTGACTTTCAATATTTTGATTTCTTAACTAAGTAGAGAGCACGTTTTCCTTGCTTTGAAAAAATGCATTATATTCTGTACAGCAAAGGAAAAACAACAGGCAGAGTCAAAGAACCCACAGAATGGGGGAAAATATTTGCAGACCATATGTCCAACACAGGATTAATATCCAAAATACGTCAGGCATTTATGCCATTTCAATACAAAGAGTGAATAACTGGATTTTAAAATGAGCGAAGGAGTGGAATAAACATTTTTCTTAAAAAAAATGACATACAAATGGTCAACAGGTATATGAAAGGATGCTCAACACCGATGACCATAAGAGAAACACAAATCAAAACCATGATGAGATAATAGCTCCCACCTGTCAGAAGGGCTATAATAAAAGGATGAAAGATAACAGGTATTGGCAAGAATGTGGAAAAGGGGGAGTCCTTTACCCTGTTGGAGGGAGTGTAAATTATCACAGCCATTTTGGAAAACAGTGTGGGGGGTCCTCAAAAAACTACCATATGACCCAGTGATCCCCATGTGGCATGGTTATTGCAGCACTATTCACAATAACCAAGATATAGAATCAACCTAAGTGTCCATTCACTGTTAGATAGATAAAGAAAATTATAGTTTATGTATATGTGTATATATATAACTTAGTCTTGAGAGAGAGAAGGAAATCCTGCCATCTGAAACAACATGGATGAACTTGGAAGATATTATGTTAAGTGAAATAAGCCAGACACAGAAAGACAAATGCTGGGAGATCTCATGGGGGTGTCTTAAAAAGTCAGACTCAGAGACAGAATACAACCGAATTAACAGGGGCTGGGGACTGGGGATAATGGGTGGGTGTTGATCAAAGGGTTCAAGCTTGCAGTTATGAGATGAGCAAGTTCTGCAGACCTAAGGTACAGCATGGGGACTATAATAAAAGGTTGTAATGTGTACACACACTCAGGTAACCATGAGAAGTGTTGGATATATTATAAGCTTGATTGTGCTGATCATTTAAAAATGTATACCAAAATGTCACCTTGTATACCTTAAATATATGTGTAATTTTATCTGTCAGTCGTACCTCAGTAAAGCTAACAATTTTAAAACCTCAAATGGTTGAGGAGGTAAATTTGCAAATAGGAGTTGCTAAATTGCTGAATGCACATGTATTTCAGAAGCTTTACAGAGAAATAGATCATGCTACAATGTACCTTTATGTTCTCCTTGGATTCAAATCAAACTATATGAATATATTTTATGTAACTGAATCTGTTTTATACATACACATTACTCCTCATAGTACTTTTTGTGTATGCAGTGCCATTCAGTTCTTGCTGGGCTTTGGATTATTCCCAGTTTTCCAGACTTTTTCTGGGCCATGTTGTAGCTACCTTTAATTTTATTGTTATTCCTTTGGAAATACAGTCTAAACAAAACAAGGTCCCCTGAGAGTCTGGGTAAACAAACTGGTTATACTAGAAGTACTGGTCAATTGGCCCCTAATACTCATTCTACCCAGTAAGAAACCTTGAACTATGAGCCCAACTACAAACAAGAAATGCAATTCTCAGCTCTTTTTTGCAGTTATATATTAGTAAATGACTAGCCAGTCTCCATATATCCAACTTAAGCCACGGCTTTGCCAGAATTTTTCTTAGACTGTATGTTCAATAGTGTTCATATTGCAAACAGCCTTGGAAGAAAGAGAGTGTCCTCAAGGACAAAGGACAAGCTTACATCACAGCTTTCAAAGGTATACAGGTGCTAATTGACTGACAATGAGGCTACATCCTAACAAACCTATAATAAGTGGAAAATATCACAAGTTAAAAAAAAAATCCTAGCTTAGCCCAGCCTACCTTAAATGTGCTCAGAACACTTAGCTGATAGGTAGACAAAACCCATCCAATACAATCCTATTTTATAATAAAGTGCTGCATATCTTGTATAATTCATTATTCAATATTGTGCTCAAAGCAAAAAACAAAATTATTGTATTTTGTATTTTGCCTCACTTTCATATCATGGTAAAGTTAAAAAATCAAGTTAAACCACATAAGTCAGGAATCATCTGTTGTATTTCCCTTGTGATCAAAGGACAGACATGCTTACTGACCATTATGAAAGATTTAGGCTTCCTATCCTGTAACACAAGGTGTCATCTGGTCCTTTACACATTGCTCCATGGGAATCTGGGTTCAAGGAACTGGTTCAAAATGCTTATATGCTAACGTCTGCCATTGCTGTGGGTAGTGAATCACCCTTCATCTCTGACCCAATAGTCTCGTGTCCTCTGACAACATCCACGAAACTGTGACAGGCTAACTTGTTAACTGGAGAGCAAAATGAAGTCTTGACACCTCACCACTCTTTTTAGTGGTCCGCTCATTTTCATGACTGTTGCAATGAATTATCATAAACTTAGTGGCTTAAAACAACTCACAGTTTTGTGTTGTTCTGGAGAGGACACATCCCAAAGGGGCCTCACTAGGCTAAAATCAAGGTGTTGGTAGGGCTGCATCTCTCTCTAGAGACTCTAGGGATGCATATATTTCCTTGTTGTTCTCAGCCTCTGCATTTTTTGGCTTGTACCTCTTTCCTCTGTCCTCAAACCCAGCAATGTAATATCTTTGAATCTCTCTGTCCTCCCCCTTTCATCTGTAATTATGACTATCTGAAGCCTACCCAGAAAATCCAGAATAAGCTCCCTATCTCAAAGTTGACTGACAAGCATCCTTAATCCATCCTCAGTCTTTATTCGTCTTCACCATGTAATGGTCTGACCATGTCCCCTGAAATTCGTGTGTTGGAACTTAATCACCACTGTGATTATATTGAGAGTTGGGTGATTAATTTAGAGCTCCCAAGGATGGGATTAGAGCCCTTACAAAAGGACATGAGGGAGTAGGTCATTCTCTTCTGCTTTTCTACAATATCAGACACAGAGTTTGCCCCGCCCCCTCTGAAGAACACAGCAAAGAGGTGCCATCTTAGACGGAGAGAACAGCCTCAACAGATAGCTGGTCCCCTGACCTTGGACTTCCCAGTCTCTAGAACCATAAAAAATAAATTTCTACTGTTCATAAATTGCCCAATCGATGGTATTCTGTTATAGCAGCACAAATGGACTAAGATGCCATTTAGTATAACATATTTACAGGTTCCAGAGACTAAGATGTGGACATCTTTGGGAAACCATAACTCTGCCTACTGAAATGTGATATGAAAGGAATCCAAAGCATGGTAGTTGACAGAGGGAAGCCAACCTTCAATATCAAAGTTGCCACAAAACATCCATTATTTGAATTTAGCTGTCTCTTAATCTTCTCCATTGCTGAGGAACATCTAAGCCATCACTATGTAATAGATTCTTATAGCATGTTTATAAAGTTGCCTATATGGGAAGTGACTCTACTGCAAGTCAGAACTCTTCCTTGTTGCTATAGTCTGGATCTAGAATGTTCCCCACGGGCCCATATTTAAAGGCTTAGTCCTCAGCTTGGTTCTATTGGGAGGTGCTAGAAACTTTCAGAGGTGGAGCCTAGCGGGAGGTCTTTAGGTTATCCAGGACATGCCTTAAAGGAAGACTGGAATCCCAGCTCCTTCCTTTCCTCTTTTTCTCTTCCTCGTCCTCACCATGAGTTGAAGGGGTTTGCTCCACTGGGCACTCCCTCCATGATGTGCTCCAACCCCAGGAGCCCAAAAACAACAGATTGACCAAAAATTGGACCAAAAACTCTAAAACTATGAGCCAAAATAAACCTTTCCTGCATATAAATTGACTTATCTCAGGTATTTCTTATAATAATGAAAAGCTGACCTACACAATATGGCTTTCATTTTGATGTTTGTGTTCAAAATCCCAGGATTTTACTAACTGACTTTGTGTACATCGAATACACTTAGGTAAGACTTTTCCAGACCTACTCTCCAAGTCTGGTGACCAAACTAAAAGCCAATTTCTCATGATACATTCAGACCCATGGGAATTTTTGTTTAATTATTTATATTGGTTGAGAACTATTATTTTATATTATCGGTTTTTAAACTTAAGCATAAATATAGTCCTACTATGGGTCAAATCATATCCTCTTGAATATGATATTTTTAATCAGTAATAATAATATGACAGATTTTTTAAATGAACTTTTCTATATATATTACATTTTTATGTATAATATTTAGTATCAGGGCTGAGGTTATAGCTCAGTGGTTGAGCGCTTGCCTCGCATGACTGAGGCACTGGGTTCAATCCTCAGCACCACATAAAAATAAATAAACAAACAAACAAATAAATAAAACAAAGATATTGTGTCCATCTACAACTAAAAAAAAATGTTAAAAAAATATTTAGTATCAGCTGGGCCCAGTGTACATGCCTCTAGTCTCAGCTGCTTGTGAGGCTGAGCTGAGAGGATTGCTTAA
>NW_026693320.1:0-47100 GCF_021218885.2 Marmota monax
ATATTGAAATATTATGAAAAAGGAAATTAGTTACTAATAATCTCCTGATTGTTCAAAATTCAAATTGATTTAATTATTTTTTAAAGGCTGGAGATATAGCTCAGTATCTCAACATTTGCTTAATATGCAGGAGGACCTGGTTCCATCCTAGATAACAAACACATATAAATATGAGTGTTTTTGTTCTGTTTTGTTTTCTATTCATACAATTAAGTGTATATATAAGGCACATATTTAGAGAACTCTAATCCTATTATATACAGGTTTTCATCCTCCTAGAAAATAATAATCTGACTTATCATTTGCCCTCATTTTCCAAATATATTTGCATAATGGCTGACAGTGGAGTTGAGTATTCTTTGATAAAATGATTGTAATAACATGAAAGAAGTGTAAGCATTAACATCACTCTTCCATATTATGTATGTAATTATCTTTCAGTGTTTGTCTTATCAATAACTACTCTAAATATTATGTACACCTTAGTTATTTGTCTCTTTATAATTTATCAACTTTATTGTAAACTAAATGGCAAAATGCACTTTTATTTTTTCTCCTTTACTACAATTTGTAAAATTCTGATTTTCTCATAACAGTTATGTAATTTGAGGAGATTGGTGTGATAGTACAATACATATATATATATATATATATATATATATATATATATATATATATGATAGTACAATACATATATATATATAATATATAATGACAATGCCTGTATCACCTCAGGCATTTATGAATTCTTCATATTGGGAACTTTCCAAAACCTTACATCTAGCTATTTTAAAATACACCATAAATAAGATAATGTGTATTTTTCAGATTTTTGATGTATTTTCCAAATATCTGATCCCTGTAAATTACAGAAATTTCTGGGAATCTAATAGCAAATGGTAAGGAAGCTCTTTGGAGCAATTAGAATTCACATAGATCTGACAATCACCAATGTGGATGTGAATCTTGTTTCCAAAACTTCACTACCACAATAGCCTTTCTTATTGGTCATGATTAGTCTGCTAATCATCCTTTTCTTTTCTTCTTTTACCTGTTCTCTTAACTTTTCTATTGGCACTGTCATTATCACTTATTGTGAATGGAGAAATCATTTAGCCAAGGGTTGGACTTTACAGAATATTCATTTCTCTGATTGTGGAATGGAGAATTAGTATATTTGGTTCTAAACTTTGAATAAAATCAGATTTTCTGTCTACTAAGAAGAAAGTAACCAAAAGCATCCTTTGAAAGATCAAGTAATGATGTAGTAGAAAATGCTTGCTTTCAAATTATGTCATGAAGATATGATATTCATTAAATATACATTAATTCTTTGATTCTTTTAAAGAATATGCTTTTAGATCTGTTTATAATTATAAATCAGGACAGCCTACTAATACAAGAGGTACAAATTAATAGGTACTCATTAAAAATGCACAATTTGTATTCCTTGATACGTGTGCAACATACATTTTTTTACTGTTCTGTCAGGCAGCTGTGGTATGGAGACTCATGTCCTCTCGGGAAGTTTTCCTGAGAACACCAGTACCATTGGGGTAGACAGGAAACACTTCTGGTTTTTCCTTCTTACAAGAATTTTCCCACAATTTCTCTTTCTTGCTCACAGTCTAACTTTCAATGCAGAATGAAAGGGTGTTTGGGGCAGAGATTGTGCTACATTGTTTTTCTGCATATTCAGAACTTTCCTGTGGGTCATGTTAGTCCCTTTTCAATATTCTTTCAGAGAATGACTGGTATTTTCTTATGTGTTAAGTAAAGAAATTCTTCATTTAATTGACCCTATCCTCAAAAGTCCCATCAAAATTCCCTATTCTTCTGTAACAAAAATGAAATTCACTTACTTGTTGTGGTATAGACATGCAAGAAGTCCAACTTACAGGTATCTTTGATCCATTTCAGGTAATTCTGACACTGTGAGTGAGTCATTTTGAGCAAGAAAGAGAGAATCATACCTGATGAAGATGTAAGAAAGATAGAAACAACTAAATGGGAACAGGTTTACTTTGGGCAGAGGTTTGGCTGGTCTGCAGTGGAGTCCTCCAACAAAATGAACATTTGGTAGGGTTGGGAAAGAAAACTCTGAATCCAGTAGGTGTGAATGAGCCAGATATCTGCTTTGGCCACTGTCTCTGATAATGTAGTGGACAGGAAAAGGAAGATTAAAGCTGTAGTCCTACAACTATTGGCAAGTTGTCATGTAAATACACATATGCCTGGTGTCTGAAAGGACTTTCAATAATGAAGGTGAAAATGTTTAAAAGTTCATATAGTTTAATAAACCTACTATGTGTGCATGGAAAATATGTATATAAGTCTGTTTATTACATATATGTTGCTTATATTTACATATCTGTAAATTGTGTCATATAAAAATATATATGACACAATCTGAGAAAATGTGGGGATCAGATTTTGTGTAATCATTTCTTTATTCCAAATCTTAAATATCATCATAGTAATCCAGCTGGTATAGAGGTAACCATGTATTTGTTTATCCTCTAAATCTGGAATGATAATAGACACAAATGTAAACAAATATGGTGAGTTATATATTCATTCAATGTATGAGACTAATGGAAAGAACTTTCCAGCATTCTTCCATCTCTTTTGTGCAATTCAGAGGAAGAACTCTGATCCTTGTTTCTGCAAGTGAACTGAAAGGAGTTTGAATATGATTTTTGCTCTTTATATCTTCTACTGCTTTTAGTTCATGTTAGGAGCTTGCAAATGTTTATTATATAAAAATAATTTAAAGGAAGAGATGGAAGTAGTTAAGAATATATAATAGAAATCCTTTCACTCATTTTTTTACTTTACAATTTAAAACACAAGACTAATAATTTGCATTTCTATGCTTTAACATTATATGCCTTAAAGAGAATGAATTACACACCCTTAGTAAAGAAATATGGACATGCTAGAACCACAATTATAGGCTTCCTAATCTGGGACTAAAACATTTTCACCCAACTGAGAAGGAATTCATTAGGCAAAATGACAAAATTGTTTCTAATTTAAGAATCTAATTGAAATAATGGGAAACAATTTTCTGGGTGCTACATAGACAGTTGTACTAGAGAAATATGTGCATAAGTCCTCAATCGTTGTGCTTATATTCATCAAGACATTTCCTGAAGTTTAAATTTAGTTTTCAAAAATAAAGAAAGTGAACATTGCAATAGTAAACTGTATTCAGTTGCCTAAGGAAGTCCTCAGAGTTCCATGTGTTGGGTATATGCATCCCTGGTGTGTCTTATACAAGTGATGGCCAAAGCTTTATGACACTTCAATGTACATTTTTCTTCAGTACTTTGAGTGTATTAAGTGATAGTTTTAAAAATAATTCTTCTCAGGAAACAGACATTTGGAAATGATGGGAACACAAAGTGAAGAGAACAATTCTCTAAAATGGGCTCACTGTGCTGACCCCCAACATGCTTATTTTCCAAGAAGCAATTGACCTGCAGCCCTGCCTGGCCTAAGTGGACAGGATATGTCACATTCCTCAGGAAAATACCTGTTAACTGCAGGAAAATGGAGACTCAAGATAATGTTAGTGGGAGGAACCCAACAGACACTTGTCTTAAGATCCTGAGACTCTGGAAGATAACAATAGTTCTTCCTCAATGTAAAATATGTAAGAATGTGTGGTTAAGAATCCAATTAGAAGCTGGGCACAATGCTGCACACCTATAATCCCAGGGACTCAGGAGGCAGAGACAGAAGGCTCATGAGTTCAAAACCAGGCTTTGCAGTTTAGCAAGGGCCTAAGTCACTCAGTGAGACCCTGCCTGTAAATAAAATACAAAATAGGGCTAGGGATATGGGCTCAGTGGTCAAGTGCACTGAGTTCAGTCCCAGGTTCTAAAATAACAACAAAATCCAATTGGAACTACTCAGCATGGGCCAAAGTGACCTAGACTTGCCATGACAGTCAGTACTTCAAAGTCTGATGTCACCCTGCTCTCAGTCAAAATCCAAATGTGGACCTGGGCAGAACTCTCTGGAAACTTCTCTGGGATTTCCAATGAAACCCAAGTGCAGGAGAGGCATGTCTTCCTTTTCCTCTCTGAGAGGAACAATTCTCTCCTTTGAGAGTGTCCCCTTTCCCTTTTGCTATATCCCTTCAGTAAACTCATTCCTGTTACTCTGAGTGACATGTCTGAAATTATTCTGAACTGATCAAAAGACCGTGGTTTGAACGGGGTCTTTGCATTGCCTCAGTGTCTCAGAAGTTCCCAGCTCAGTTAACACTATGACTTCATAATTTTGAAAGATTTTTGGAAGCCATATATGAATCATGGGTTTGTTTGAGCCAACATAAGGCTGGGAAGCTGCTTTTCTGTGAAATCCTGTGTGAAATTCGCAAACCCCTGATCATGCTGGTTCTCTGTCTTAGCTCACAGTCTTAATCAAACAACAGCTCCCCAGAAGTGGGCAGAGAAGGCTGTGACCTGCTAAGCATAAAACAACCTGTTGACCAGAGGATCACCTGCTACACTGAAATCTTACACCTACTGAACCCCTTTTGTCTGTACTGCTATAACTAAAGCAAATGCAGGCAATTTCCTTGTTAGAGTCAGATCCTTCTGCTCTGTTCAATCAAAAATCAAAAAAATTGATATTTTATATATTCACTGAAAGAAGGAATCAAAATGAGGACATCTAGGTGAACATTTTTAAAGGGCTAAGAGCAAAAATGAATGAGCTCATGAAACCAAATATTTCCCACATACTCCCATTTGATAAGAGAAAGCAGGTAGGCATCACTACATTTCTAAAGCCACTGACAAATGACTTTGTTTTCTTCATCTTTCAGGAAAGAGAGAAGCTGGGGCTCAATGTACAATGAAAGGTAAGCATCACTTCCAGTTTCTTGGAAAACCAATGGAAAGGCAAATCCCAACACTCTAATTTGTGAACTCTGTCTTCAAAGAGGTGAAAGCTACAAAACAGAAACACATGGCAATATAAACCCATATGGTTTAATTTTATTTTCTCAAAAAATTTTTCCTTGAACTGAAATATTTCTGTCTCTTATACAGGGAGTGAATATCATGAAGATAAAATTTGACTTGACAAAGTGATTTGTGAAAAGTTATTAGGATAGGTAGGACCCTGGCCATATAACCTCCTCTAATGGGAGCAATGGGAGGAGCCAGGCCTAGATAAAATTACTCCCTTTTTTTCTTCTTTCCAGTTTTAGAAAACATCTGGAAACAAAACAGACAGCATTTAGTGATGATGAACATCACAGTTGCCACACAGGCCA
Organism: Marmota monax; assembly: GCF_021218885.2. Taxonomy (NCBI): domain Eukaryota; kingdom Metazoa; phylum Chordata; class Mammalia; order Rodentia; family Sciuridae; genus Marmota; species Marmota monax. Next base: position 5,294 of record NW_026693320.1, read on the forward strand.
GCAGGAACCCAAGCACATCCAAAGAGTAGTACTGGAACCAGGAGAGGTCATGGGCTGCCACCCGGAGGTGTTTAGCTCCTTTGTGGCGCATGACAAACTCAATCCAGAAGACAGCTCGGTCCAGAGGCTTCACTGGCTGATCATGCTGAATTCGTGATAACTTCATAGCATTCTCTTTATATCTAAAGGTGAAACATAAAAGGATCAACATTGAAAGTAAGTTAATCTTTCTATGCACATGAAGTCAATGAAAGTTTTTCACAAATGCCATATGGATGATTTAAAATTATTATCAAAGACTTGCCCTGCATATGATTTGTTTTTTTTTTTCTTTTGTCACCATCTAATGTCTGATTTTAACTTATGTTCTGATGTATAAATATTTCAAATGTGCCCATGGCATTTCAAGAAAGTGAGTCAAATTCATTCCATCCGAGGAAATAGTCATGAACCATTCTGAGTCCAATAAGTGAGAGAGAAAGCACATAATTTGTAAAAGATCACCTTGAAGCTTTTAAAGAGGAATCATATCATGGTGTGCAGTGCTTCCTAACTATTCTCTCTGTTTTTCCTCTTCTTTTTTACCCTTTACTATATTTTCCACTCAGTAACCAGTTTGGGATTATTAAAATATACACATCTAATTATGAAGCTATCCTGCTCAAAATCTTCATATGACTTCTCATCATAAGTAGAATAAAATTGAAGTCTATTCTTGTACTAGTAGATTCTGATAGGTTAGACACTGGCCATGATTTCTGATATCATTTTTTTCTCACTCATTCTATTTAGGCATATGAGTACTTTTAGTTTTATTTTTATTGACTTTTTTTTAGTTATATGTAACAATAGAAATAGCCTGTGTTTGCTTTAGTTATAGCAGTACAGACAAAAGGGTTTCAGTAGGTGTAAGATTACAGTGTAGCAGGGATCATCTGGTAAACAGGTAGTTTTATGCTTAGTAGGAAAAGCAAGAAATATAACTTGCTCTAACTCAGCCCCTAGCACTCCTGTCTTCCCATACCCTCCCTTTGCTTCACTCTCTCTACTCTACTGATCTTTCTGAAATTTATTTATACTTTTTTTAATTAGCATTTTTTTGCATATAATTGATATTGGGATTCACTGTCATATATCCACAAATGTACACATAAAGTTTAGCCAGATTTTTTCCACTCTTCTTCCCTTTTCCTGTTCCTGCTTATTCCTCCTCAATATTCTTTGTTCACGCTATTGATCTTTCCTCTCTTTTGATAAAATTCTCTCTTCTTTTTTCCCTTTCTCCCCAGATGCACCCCATTATTTTGTATTAACTTGCACATATGAGAGAAAATTTTGACCTTTGGCTTTTTGAGACAGGCTTGTTTCACTTGGCATGATAGTCTCCAGTTCTACATATCTACTGGCAAGTGCTATAATTTCATCTTTTATGACCAATACTCCATTATGTGTATACACTACAATTTCTTTATCCATTCATCTGTTGAAGGGCACCTACATTGGTTTCATAGCTTGGCTACAGTGAACTGTGCTACTATAAATATCAATGTAGTTGAATTCCTAGAGTATACTGATTTCAGATGTTTTGAATATATACTGAGAAGTGGGATAAGTGAATCATATTGTGGGTCCTTTCCTAGTTTTCAGTGTTTTAGGCACATGTGTGTTTTTCCTGTTCCCCAGTGTCACCAATGTGTTCTCCCTTGACACCTTCCTACTTTATAATCTCATCTTGCTTTTCCTTGAGCATCCTTTCATACATTACCCCCAGTCTTGCTTCTTTCTCATGGCTAAGGTCATGGCTATCATGTCACTCCTCAGAGGTACTTTTCTTGGCCATATTAGCATAGCAGTCATAGGCATTTCTTCTATTATTTTATGTTGTTTTAAATGTATGTCTTGATAACATAAAATACATTACATTTTCTAAAATATGCCCCCAATAGTACAATAAAAACACACCATATCCTAAGTGATCACCTGGAAGTATCAAATTAACTTGCAGGGATGGTGAAGTAAGGATACCTATGTACCCACTATTGGATCATATTATAGGATTTGCAGGTCATATGTAATGCCAATTAGAAGATCCTTAAGAATCAACTAGAAGACTTAAATCTCATAATGAAATACAAACTCAGGAAAGTAACAGTATACAAATCACCACACAAAACACAATAGCTTTTTAAATATACAAATAAAAAACTCAGTGAGAATGAAATCAGAAAATCATTTTTCAACAATACCTTCAAAGAAAAATCAGTAGGAATAAATGTAATCAAGGAAGTGTAAGTTTTGTACAATACAATTTATAGAATATTGAAGAAAGAAGATACTAGGAGATGGAAAGTCATGAATCAGCAGAAAGAATACTGTTGAAATAGCCATCTGGCTGAAGCCAATCTACAGATTTAATAAAATCCCTGTCAAAATACCAATGGAATTCTTCACAGAACTAAAATAAAAATCATAAAATTTATATGGAAGCCCAAAAGACCCCAAATATCCAAAGCAATTCTGAACAAAAGGAGAAATGCTGGAATTATCACATTTCCAATTTTAAAATAGACTACAGAGCCACAATAACAAAAATAAAATAGTGTGGGATAAAAAGAGTCACAAAACAGTGAAATATAATAAAAGCCCAAGAAATAAACCCAGACAGCTATAGCCATCTGATTCTTGAGAAAGGTGTCCCAAATACACATTGGAGAAAAGAAAGCCTTTTCTAAAAATGGTGCTGGTAAAACTGTGAGCCATATGTAGAAGACTGCAGCTTAATCCCTAACTCTGACCCTGTACAAGAATGAACACAAAATGGATCAATGACCTGTGTATGAGATCTGAAACTTTGAACCAACAAGAAGAAACACTTCAAGATATAGGCACAGGCAATGACTTCCTGAACAGGACTCCTATATTTCTGAAACTTATAGGAAGTATCAAAAAATGTGACTCACCAAATTAAAATGCTTCTGCATAGTAAAGAAAACAACCACCACAGTGAAGAGGCAGCCTATAGAATAGGATAAAAACTTTGCCCTCTCCTCTTCTGACAGGATTAATATTCAAACTACATAAGGAATTCTAAAGGCTTAATACCAAAATATTCTCCAAATAAACCAGTCAATAAATTGGCCAATGAACTGAACAGACATGTTATGATTTGAATATAAGATATCCCCCCACATAGCTCATATGATAGTGCAGAAATGTTCAGAGGTGAAATAATTAGATGATAAGATTTACAGCCTTATCAGCAGATTAATTCATTTGAATGGAAGTGAATGCATTCCTGGTGGTAACTATTCCTAGGGTGTGGCTGGAAGAAGGAGATTACTGGGGGTGTAAAGTTGGGCATTATATTTGTCCCTGGATCCTTATCACTCTCTCTCTCTCTCTGATTCCGTTCCCATGAGCTGAGTAGCTTTCCTCTGTGGTGATGTTCTGCTGTGATTTTCTACCTCATCTTAGGCCCAGAGCAATCAAATTGGCTGATTGTGAACTGAACCTCTAAAATTATGATCTAAAATAAAATTTTCTTTCTGTAATTTAAACTATTCCTGTCAGGTATTTTGGCCACAGGGGGAAAAATCTGACTATAACCCAATATATTTAAAAACGTTCAAGATTTCAACATTTTAGCCAACAAGAAAATGCAAATTAAAACTATGCTGAGATTCCATCTCAGCCCAGTCAGAATGACTATCATCAGGAATCCAAATAAAATAATTGTTGGCAAAGATGCAGGGAAAAGGGAATACTTATATACTGTTGGTGGAAATTGGAAGTAGTGCAGCTAATATAGAAATTAGGGTGAAATTCCTGCAAAAAAAAATAAACATAGAACTACCAAATAATGAAGATATACCATTGCTGGGTATATACTAAAAGGAAACAAAGTTATCATACTATAGAGATACCTGCATATTTCACTCTTCATGGTACAATCTACAGTGGCCAAATTATAGAACCAGCCCAGGTTTATATCAACAACTGAATGGATAAAAAAAAAATGTTATATCACACACACACACACACACACACACACACACACAAGAGAGAGAGAGAGAGAGAGAGAGAGAGAGAGAGAGTATTTTTGAACCATAAAGAAGGAAATATGTCATTTGTAGGAAGATAGATGGAAGTATACATTTCAGTAGTAAGTGAAGTAAGTAAAAAATCAGAAATACAAATATTTCATGTTTCCCCACACATGTGGAATCTGGCAGGGTAGGTGATATAAAAGTAACAGGAAGACTATTATACAAGAGGAAAGGGATCAAGGGAGAAAGAGGAGAGATTGTTAGGGAAATGAAAAGTCTTTTAGGACATAATATAAAACTTATATATTCATATTTAAGTCTGATGGTTTAATCTGTATTTTCTTTTTCGCTTATATATTGTTTTATGTCTCTTTTCCCATTCTTTCTTAATTTCTCTCAGAGTATTTTTATTATTCATTGTGTTACTATTTTTTTTCTTGGAAATGTAGTTTTGAACTTGTCCATTAAGTTATACCTTTCTTAAACAATAATACTATCATTAGGAGAAATGAGAGTTGAGTTGAAGACAGTCATTCTACCTTGAAACTATATACTTCATATAATTTCCTTTTGCAGCATGGAAAAGGTTAATTATTGAAGTTTTGTTTTATCAAATATCATGAAGAACATTTTATTGTGCTTCTAAGATTATCGCAAAGTTAAAAAATAATCAACCATATGGAATATTAGGAAAATATTTGCAAATCATATACCTGATGAGACTTATATCCATAAAAGATGGAGAAATATTAAAATCAATAATTAAAATATAAATAACCTGATAAAAATGAGCAAGAGGTTGGAACTAACATTTCTCTCATGAAGATAAGTGAATGACCAAAAAGCACATAAAATGATGATCTTAGCTATCATGTAATGCAAGTCAAGAGCACAGTGAGCTACAATCCTTTTTACTAGGATAGTTATGATAAAAGAAACAGGTATTAATAAATGCTAAAAATGATATGGAAAATTGGAACTCTCTTATATTGCTTTTATGCTGCAAAAGTTTTTGCAACTACTTTGAAAAATAGTTTGGCAGACCTTAATACATATAAAATTATCATATGATCTAACAGTTCTATAACTAGAAATTACCAGAAGATATGAATACTTATGTTCATACAAATTATACACATTGTTCATAATAATCAAAATTGGAAACAGAAACCTTTATTAACTGATGAATTGATAAATTACTTTGAATATTTCCAACCACACAATGTTATTCTACAATAAAAAACAATAAAGGCTGACCCTTGGCAAAGCATAATGAAACTAACAGCACTAGTGAATGAAACCATTGAAAAAGACAATAATTTTTATTATCTTTTTATGTGAAATATTTAGAATAGGATGATGTATAGAGACAAAAAATAAATGGAGTTTGCCTAGTCTAGATGGCAATAAAAATGACTTCAATACATTGTCACATTTATTTTTTGTGATAAAATTTCCAAAAAATATAGTATTTAAGAGTTTTATAACTATGGAAATATCAAATGTATTTGAATTTGAATTCACACTTTTTAATTCAGATATAAATGGTATATTGTGTGTTATACATCATTAAAATCTGTGAAAATATTAATACTGATGAAATAATTTTTGAGTAAATTAATTTATGGTTGCAGAAATTTTAAGTATGGATTTAAGATACTGTCATATCTCTTCTATAAGTTTATCATTCTTTTCTTGTGAAGATCCTGTAATATTTAAAAATTAAATCCTCATTGCAAATGGCTCAATATGGCAAACATTTTGTGTATGTGTAGAAATGGTGCAGTAATCATTTATGTATGTAATTTATAAGATCAATGCAACTTTGAAATACTTATGATATTTGAAGTTGTATATAACTGTGAAATAGTAATGGTTAAACTGGTTGAAAATAGATTTAATATGGGTTGAATCTTACGATTCTATCAAAATTACCCTCCTCCACAGCCACATCAATGTTTACAACAGCACAATTCCCAATAGCACAACCATGGAACCAACCTAGATGCCCTTCAATAGATGAAAGGATAAAAATAATGTGTCATATATACACAATGAAACATTACTCTGCAATAAAAGAGAATAAAATCATGACATTTGCAGGTAAATTGATGGAGTTAGAGAAGATAATGCTAAGGGAAGTTTGCCAATCCCAAAAAAACAAATGCTGAATGTTTTCTTTGATATAAGTCTGCTGATTCATAGTGTGATAGGGAGAGGAAGAATGGCAGGAATAGAGGAACTCTAGATAGGGCAGAGGTTGGAGGAACATGGGGTTATTCATGATGGTGGAATGTGATGATCATTATTATCCAAAGTACAGGTATGAAGACATGAATTGGTGTGAATACACTATGTATACAACCAGAGATATAAAAAGTTGTGCTATGTATGTGTAATAAGAATTGTAATGAATTCCGCTGTCATATATACAAAATTAATTAATTGAAAAAATTACCCTCCTCAAAATGGGCTAAAATTTATACTCATTGATGAAAAGACAATCCTTCTATGAATACTACCCAATGTCAAAGTTGTTGTACTCACAAAGGGTCATTAATGACCATCCTCAAGGCCTTGAGAAGATCTGCACTTGTCAGTGTTCTGTATTCCAACCTAATAGCTGCTCCCTTGGCCTTCACATGAGCAATGTTGTCAGCTTGATCCGCAAACAAAGGAATGCCCACCATAGGGATCCCATGGTAAATCCCCTCATAGACGCCATTGGCTCCACCATGAGTTATAAAAGCTTTGGTTTTTGGATGACCTAGAATTGATTTAATGTCAGAAAAATTATTAATGTAAATCTTAGAAAGAACATGAGACATGTGTATTAGAAGACATTAAAGGGATCAGTGTGTATTTTAGATGACAAATTATTATAAACATGACCCTGCATTAATTATTGTTTTCATATGTCAAAGGAACAAGCACCTTAGTCCACTAGAGTGCTAACCAAAAACTACATGAAAGAGAGAGTACATGACTTGAGACTTGAATATTGAATACAACATTAATAAGTAGAAAAAATACAATATTTTTTAGTAAAAGAATCAACATGCACTTTTGGAAAATAAGGTCATGAAGGACATGTTAGCATATTATCTCATTAAAAAACTGAAGTGGCTAAGTTTGCTATGCAGCATGTCCAAAGCAGCAGAGAATAGAATGGTGATGGTACTGAATTCAGAGAAAAGACAGACTACACTTCATTATAAAATGTGTTTGCACTTCATATTGAAGATTGTGCATTAATTTCTAGAGAAAATAAAGTGTCACTGTCCATAAAAAAAAAATCCTGGATGCCATTTTGAAAGGTATTTAAAATACACCTGCAGGAGAGGAAAGAATAAGTGAAAGACATACAAAAACACAGAGAGACAATCCAGGAACTGAGTGACAAATTCTTTCAGAGGTAATTGCACCAGAAATAAAGATAACTTGGATTCTGTATATAATGATGGTGTATATTAAAATTGCAGCTTTGTGCTTTGTTTTTTCAAACCATCCCTGGGCCTGGAAAATAATTAAAAAGAAGTTGAACATTGTGTTTGATTTTTTTTTTAAGTAACAAGTATTGAATAAAATGTTTCCTGTTGAATTGTAAGCATCCAGATTGATGGTACTCATGCTTTTAGGAATTATCTCAGAGTCTTACCAAGAAGGTCATTCTGGGGGATCCAGTTATATATTCGAGTGTTGGGTCCTAATTTATCTGGCTTCTTGCCTTGATATCTCCAGATGACCTGTTTGGTAAAGAATGTACTTTATTCTATGATTTAAAGATTAATGTTATATCATGTTTGCATTCTAAAAATTTAAGAGATCATCTAGTTCAACATTTAACACATAAGGAAATAAGTACAATTTTAAGTAACGAGAATTATGAAAATACAAACTAAAACACCATAATTATATTGTTTTATGCATTTTAATCCTAGATTTCATTTTCCAAATTAATATCATTACATTTATTTCTTGTGAGTAACATAGATTAGACAGGACATGTATTGTTTAAGATGCTTATTTCAGTTTGCATTGTTTTTTATACATAAAAGCAAACCAATGCAGTCAGCTACTGTGAGAAATAAATGAATACTAACTAAGAATTACATGTAACTTGTATTTGACGTCAATTTATTAAACCCTACCTATAAGAAACTTTTTACTGGTACTTATGGACCTTGACCCACACTTCTATCAATATTGGTGAATTTGGAAATTCTTTAAGTTTTAAAAGGAAGAACCCATTTGCAACTTAAAAATAATTACATGGATATTGAAATAAAGTTCAAAATTGTGAGGTTGCTAAATGTTTTAAAACTGTGTGTTATCATTTAATGATGCAGTACAAATCTTGAAGGTAGTCTTATATATATCCAAGATATTTTTATGTCTAGGAGCTGACTCTGGAAATTAAAAGCAATCTTCATGAACTGGAGTATAATTTCTAAGTGCTTATCCTCTATATGCAATGGGAGCAGCAAAGTAAATTTAGGTCTACAGAAGGAAAAATAATTGGGCAATTAGGAGAAGCCTATATCAGATAGGAAACTGCAAAGCAGATGGAAAACACTCAAAGACCAGGAGAGTGTTTATGTTAGAAATTTTGGTATTAAAGCATTTTGTGGAGGTGAGAACTTTTGAATTTCACCACATGCCAGGCTTGTTTCTGCTTGACTCTTCTTTATACTCTCTTCTTCCTTCTTAAAATGTATTAGTCTGATGTTTTAGAAGCAAAGTCCTTTGGGGTATATTTCATAATGCACAGGGTCCATTTCAAAGGCAGAACTAATCTCTCCACTTTCTCTAATTGTCAGACATTGTCAGGATCCCATGCACTAGTGCAAACTGTTTTTTCTTTTTCTACAAATACATGTGACTGAGTGGGAATTTGGCCCCATGGTTTGGGTACCCTTTCTCCTCAAAACTCCAGGAACAGTTTCTTAAATAAATTTATACTTTTTAATGGAGAGGGGATATATTTTGGGCTTACCGTTTCAGAAGTTCAGTACATATTGGCAGACTCCATTGTTCTGGGCCAAAGATAAAGTAGAATATCATGGCAAGAATACTATTCTTAAATGAGGGTAAGCAAGGAATAAGGGATTGCCTGGGGTATCTAAAATCATGATAAAATTCAGCCTTCTTTAATACCTGCTTAGCATTATTGTGGTGGTTATGAGTTAACTTTTTATAGCTTTCTGATAACATTAGCCATATATATAGTGCCCTCAGGGATCCTGCAAGGAAAAGGAAGAAGTACCCAGAAAGAATGTGGTATCTGTGTAAATAAATGCCTGTGATACCCTTACTATTAAATTTCACAATGGACCTTTAAAATATATTCTTTATGATCACAATGTTATTATTAACATGAATTAAACACTCTCTACTGTTTAGAATTACCACACATATTTTTGTTTAAAAACATGATATTTGAGATCAATTAGAGATATCACTATAGGTTATGCTTCATAAAGGGTGCTTCATTAAGCAAACCCTTTATAAAGTTTAACAGACTTTTTACATATTTGGCCACTAAGAAGGCACTTTTTCTTACCTTTTGTGGAATCTGTGCAAGGGCAAATGCAATTATATTAGCTCTCTCTTCTGGTATGTTAGAAACCATGGACCCCAGAGAAAACACCACAATACCATTTTCTCCAGAACTCTGTAAAAATTCTTCCATTTCCTGTGAATAAAACATTTGCTCCATCAAAAAGGATGAAGAGGGAGAGGATACAAGATATGAGTTTAGAGGAAGGCTGCCTTTCTAGTTGCTCCAAGGATCCAAATACAAGCAGTGAGAATACTGCTTCTTAGTGAGGTGGGTGAAAGAAGGATTTCACTAAAATTCAATACTGAACAGTCAGAGTGTCTCAGAGACTCAGAAGTTTGGGTTTATTAAACAAACAAGATTACATTGAAACCAAACTGTGGAAGCAGCCAAATCAGTAATAATGGTGCTGTCTACCACAGAGAAATGAAAAATGAAGGGAGAAACACAGTGGATATTTGATATGAAAAAAAACCTGAGATCAGAGAAGCAACATGAACTTAGCTGATCCAGAGGCTCCACTGAGCACTTGTGATTGAAAAGTGCTGTTTATTTACTGCCTGGGGACAGATAAGGTGGATTCATCTTGAGGTGGCCTTTCTCCAGTGTCTGTTACCAGAAAGAGGAGATCTGAGCAAACACTGTTAGAATGCTTACTGTGTGGCCTAGAGTGTACCTAGCTAAATAGGAGTGAAACAGGTATAGATAAGATTTTACCCCAGGGGATTCAAGTCAGAAAAGCAAAGGGGCAGCACAACTTGCTTTTCCTTTGAGCTGGTGGCTCTTGTGACCAGCTGAAGTGAGTGAGAATCTGAACAAGGAACTTATCAAAATGTTCAGGGACTGAGCCCAGGAAAGATGTGCAGGTGAACAGCAGAATGTGTGGAAGATCAGCTCCCCTGTGAAATGAGTAGAATTCTTAGGAGGCTTCTGAGATTCAGACTCCCTACAGAGATAAGCAACTGCTGGGCCCTAGGTGTGTGTCCATCCAATTTCTTCAGAGTATACACCAAACAAAACCCCTGAGGTCTGATTAGACCTAAGTTTCCTCCATCAGAACTCATCTCATAGAACACTGCAGCAACCCCACCTCAGGAGTACATAGATCTGGTCTGTGCACACAAAGCTCCAACTGACACTTCTTCCCATTCCAACCTATGTCATACTGGTAAGAAGGGAAGCTGAGAATTATTTCCAACACCTTCATTCTTAGGCCATTCCAAGTGGTAGCTCAGAGAGAAACACAAAAAGAGGAAGGTGATAACAAAATCCAATCTTTGGGGTCTAATGAAGAGTTGGGGGAGAAGGGGTGAAGAAGCTGCCCAGTCCTTTCAGCAACTAGTTATTTGTGCTGATAAAAGATATCACAGCTATCATGTCTGGGTTTGCAGAATAAATAGTTTCAATTTCCATCACTGACCGTGTCTGTAGTTGGATAACAAAGACATCATGTGATTTATGTGATAGTCATTAGGTTCAATCCAATAAAATAACTTGTCAATGTAGTTGGAATACTATATATGAAAGCTTTATAAAAACTAAAAAGTTATAAACTTCCAAAGCATTATTTATTATACAGACAGTGGTTAAAAAATTGTTGAAGTTTATGATTAACTAACTGTCCAAAAAAAAAAAAAAAAAAAATATATATATATATATATATATATATATATATATATATATATATATGCAAGCAGCCAGGAGCAATAGCACACGACTGTAATTCCAGCAGCTCCAGAGGCTGAGGCAGAAGGATCTGGGAGATTGGATCTGGGGTTCAAAGCCAGCCTCATCAATTTAGCAAATCCCTAAGCAACTCAGTGAGATCCCATCTCTAAATAAAAACACAGAAAAAGGCTTAGGATGTGCTCAGTAGTTAAGTACCCTTGGGTTCAATCCCCAGTACTCCCCTCAAAAAAATATATGTAAAGGACAGCTAGTAGTAGATACTGGTGATTTTAAAATTTCATCATCATGGGAAGATAGCTCTTCATTCTCTTTGTAAATGGGATTTGGTGATAGCAAGGAAGCTGAAAAATATTGATCTATCTATAAATACATTTTGATTAAAATTTCAGTCCTTTGTTCATAGAAAAATTACCACACTTGGGTTTTTCTCTACATTTCTTACTATTAACATAGTAGAAATACCAATAACAATAATCAAAATAATGAGAAGGTATTAATGATAGAGAAAGAGATAAAAATGAGTGACTAAGTGACAGAGAAAAATAATAAAAGACTGACAATTTGGATTTGAGCTTTCTTATTCAAACACTGCTCTATAAAGTCTGTTCTTAAACACTTCAAATAAGTTGTTAATTTTGGATATTGTATTTTCGGTTTTTGAATGTTCATGATTATGAAAAAGCAAATTATAATCACCCCCATTTAATTCTACACAGTAAACTCACAGGGAAATCTTATTCAATAAAGAAAAAAATGGATTTGTTTAATTTTGTAACACTAAATAAGAACAATGATTAGCATAAGACCCCAATACCACCACTGACACATATGTCAGAATTTCCAATTTTAATTCACTGAGCCAAATATTAAATTAGTGGTTTCCACACCATTTTAAGCTTTGAGACGTCTTTGAAGCTGGAAACACAGGACACAGCAGTATTTTTAAGAGATCAATCAGAGAGACTTTATGGGCAAAAAAATCTAAAAGGCCTTTCATCTCTATGTTAGTAAGAAGCATTCTGATTTTATTTTTATCCTTCTCTGATTTTATCTGATGCTCAGCCTAATTAAGTTCTTGTCTTTTAAAATATTATATATGTATATGTGTGTATAACAGTTTAATTTACATTGTACAGTTTTTACTGTTTCAGGATCAAATACCTACACAGTGAAGATAATCTTTCTCTGTAGCCTGTTCATTGTGATACAATGATTAAAGACCATTAAATGGTAAACATGTTCTGAAAATATATTCCAGAAGTAGAATCAGTAAGAGTGTGTCCATTAGTTAATGACTTCATTTATTTAGAAAAACAACACGTTCATATGAAATATTGAGTTCAGGTAAAGTGTATTGTGAAAATTACAGTAACCACTAATTATATTTTCTTTACAACATCAGATTGCAGAAGTACTGTTGAAAAGTAATCATTGTGGAGGTCAGATCTAAATATGTTTTCTAATAGTGTGTGTTCTGTTGGTGATAATGACTGGACTTTATAATTGAAACAAATGAAATCTTAAAGATTTGGAGAAAAAAATAATAACTATGGAAAGCATATTTGCTATAAACAAGTTTCATTCATTTCCATCATACCATGATGCAAAACTCTCTAATGAGCCTTTCTCTAAAGGAAAGACAGTACTGATTCACAGAAAAGTGATTTTCAAATTTTCAATAAAGAAAAAAAAAGCAAGGCAGTCTTGCTCTATTTTAATATATTATTGATTCAAATTAAGATTGCAGGGCTGAGTAATTCTCACCAAGCATTTCCTGCTTTGGAAAACATTTATATAAAGATAGATTACATAAGATTCGGAAATTGCTAATTTAATTAGCTTATGGTTCTCACTGGTATTTTTGAGGTTTAAATGTTTAAACTCTCCTGTAATTTTTTCCCCATCAATTTAAAGTGTTATTAAAATCTGGGTTAATTTAAAAAAAAAAAAAATCCAATCTTTGCTTTTACTCTCAGTACATAGCTAAAAAAAAAATGGAATGATAGATAGTTGAGTATAGTCAGTAACCATCCATTCTGACAATTTTGGCCACCTCAGTGGAAATGATTCCTTCATTTATCATTAAGAATATTTTTACATTTTCTTATTCTTTCTGTGTGCTTGTGTATTCTTCCATTACTGATTGGTTTATGGACATATATACATTTCTTTCTTTTATTCAGCATTTTCTAAATGTAGCTATTTTTCATTGCATTGTCTTTTGAGAGTTAGGGTTTTTTGTTCTGTATATATTTTTTGTTTTGTATTTTTTTAATTGTTTCTGTGTCACTCTTTTATTCTCCTGGTTATAGCGAAAATCTCTTCTCTATTTTTCTCTCCATTTATTTATTTCTCTTATTTTCTCCTCCATCCTTATAACTCTCATCTGCTCTCTCTTCTGCATTCCCTCTGTTCACTTTTTAAAATTTCAAAATTTTTTCCCTATCTTCCTGTCTCACATTATTTCCTCTTACTGACTGTAATTTTGCCATCTTTAAACTAATTGGTTTATATCACTCTTGATCCCACCAGTAATGTTATTGCAATTATTACTTCCGTGGATGACATAGTTGACACCTGTTTCTTGTCTTAATGTCAGATTTAGTTTATATTTATGCACTGATTAATTGTTAGCAATTGCTGACCCACTTTTTCTGTTTTTTGTAGCAATTAACATTTTAGAAGTCATAATAGAATCCAGGTATTTATTTTAATGCTGTATATTATTTGTATCCAATTTTGTTATTGTTTATTTCTTCTTATTCTGTGAGTAGCTGGATATATACAGTGACACTACAGGTTTACAGGGTAGAGAAGTGCATTGCTGAAATAAATTCAACCAAAATATAGATCACCTTGCTCCACATGGAAATTAATGGCATTCAATCACTAACTATACTTTAATACAGAGAATAATAGAGATAAAAACTCAGACTAATGATAAGGCCTCAAATAGAAACAGCTGGGGTGGGGTTCATGGTTTCCCCCTATGTAAATCCACTGCACAAAATAGAGAGAATTAATTCAAAGGCTGTTATCACCCTACTTATAAAGGAGTCTTAATCCAGATCACTAAAGGACACTTTGGAATTTTTTTTTAAAGCAGGTACATATTATGCCTTAAAAATGGAAGAGGCCTGGGTTTGTGACTCAGTTGTAGAGTGCTTGCCTAGCACACATGAGGCTCTGGGTTTGATCCCTAGTACCAGATAAAAAAACTAACTGAATAAAAGTATTGTGTCCATCTGTAACTATTTTTTTAAAACAAGTATGGAAGACAAATATGCATAAAACCCAAAACAAGTCTATAAGAATTATGTAAAAATAAGGTAACATGAAATCACTTAAAAGTTCCTAATTTAGCAACAACTGATGCAAAAATATTGAAATTTTTAAATCATCAGGTATACAGTTCAAAAAGTAAATTATTATAAACTATAATCAATGAAATTATCATATTTTAAAATGATCAATGAATTATAAAAATGATCAATGAATTCCAAGAGAACACAGAAAATCAATTGAATGAATTAAAAAAAATCATTACAGAATATAAATGAAAAATTCAACAAGATAGAAATATTGAAAATGAACCAAACATAAATCTTGAAAGTCAAAGATAAAATAAATCAAATAAAAGGTCAGTTGAAAATCTTTATACTACAGTAGACAATACTGAAAACAGAACATCAGATATAAAAGAAAAAGTGGCCAATTTGAATATTCACACAGTACTAAAGTAAAGAAAATAAGCAACCGTGATGATAATAATTATTTAATGAAAGAGTCCATATAGAAGAAATAAAAAACAAACCCTGAAGTTCACAAATGAGCAAATCTGATGGGAAGAGTAGCTAAGCAAATGAGAAAGAGGACCACATTAAACATAAATGAATCAAAATGACAGGAATTAATAAACATCTCTTTGTAATGACATTGAGTATAAATCATCTCCATTCTTTAATTAAAATATATAGTCTGGAAGAATGGGTTATAAAACAAGACCTAATGATATCTTGTTCACAAACAACACACCTTACAGGAAAAAACAGCCATAGGCTGAACTTAACAAGATAAAAATTTATACATAATGCAAATGGAATCAGAAAGTAAGCAGGATTATCTACTCTTATCTGACAAACAGATTTCAAGCCAAAATTAATCAGAAGAGACAAAGCTGGTCACTTCATACTGGTAAAATAAATAATCCAACAAGAAC
This sequence comes from Marmota monax, assembly GCF_021218885.2. Taxonomy (NCBI): domain Eukaryota; kingdom Metazoa; phylum Chordata; class Mammalia; order Rodentia; family Sciuridae; genus Marmota; species Marmota monax. The sequence goes on from NW_026693320.1 coordinate 20,808, forward strand.
ATATAACAATTATAAATATTTAAGTCATAAACATGGATCCAACAAATTACATAAGAGACACTAGTCAAATTGAAGCCTCAGTTAGACCTGAATAAAATAATTCTTGGGAATTTCAACATTTTTCTCTCATCTTTGATAGGTCATCCAGACATAGAATCAATAAGAAATCTTTGAACCTGAAAAATATTATCAGTCAAATGACTTATGGATATCTATAGAACATTTCATTCAACAGCATCTGAATATACTTTTTTCTCAGCAGCTCAAGAAAATCTTCTCCAAAACAGACAATATTTAAGGCAACAAAGCAACTCTCATCAAATACAAAACAAGTGGCATTACTGATTATATTCTACCAGATCATAATTGGATGAAATTAAAAATCAACATGACAGAAACATACAAAAACTATATGAACATATGGAGATTGGACAATCTCTATTGTATAAAAATGGATTATAGAAGAAATTAAGGGAGAAATTTAAAAATTCTTAAACTCAACTGAGAATAGTAATACAACCTCTGGCACAGAATGAAGGAATTTCTAAAAGAAAAGTTTATAGCTATGAGTTCCTGTATAATAAAATCATGAAGATTCCACATAAAACCTATTTTTTTTCATTTCATGGCCCTTGAAAAAGAAGAACAAATCAATTCCAAAACCAGTAAAATAGCAACAAGGAAAGATAAATAAATAAGAGAGAGAAAACAGGAAAGAAAGAAGTCAAATTATTAGTTTGTAGATGATATGATCCTATATCTAGAAGAGCCAAATGACTCCAACAAACAACTGATATTGCTGATAAACAAATTTGACAAAGTAGCTGTGTACAAAATCAACATACAAAAATCAATAGCTTTCTTATATACCAACAATGAATCTGCAGAGAAAAAAATCAAGACAAAATAACAACAACAACAACAAATACCTAGGAATAAAACTAACAAAAGAGTTAAAAGACCTCTAAAATTGAAGATTGAAATTATAGAAGACATAAAATAAGATGGAAAGACCCCCCATGTTCATGGATGGGTAGAATTAATATTATTAAAATCGCCAACTATCCAAAGCAATATACATAATATATATATGTAATCCTCATGAAATTATCAATGACAATCTTCACAGAACTAGAAAAGATAATCCTAATATTCATCTGGAAGAATAAAAGACGCATAATAGTCAAAGCAATTATAACCCTAAAAGCAATGCTGGAGGCATCACAATGTCTGATGTCAAATTATACTACAGAGCTCTAGCAACAAAAACTATGTGGTACTGACATGAATAAGACATATTGACCAGTAATATAGAATAGAAAACACAGAGAAAACCACACACATGCCAAAAACATACTTGGAGAAAAGATTGCCTTTTAAATAAATAATGCTGTGAATATTGTAGAAAAATGAAACTATACTCTTCTCTCTTACCCTGCACAAAAATCAACTCAAAATGGATCAAAAACCTAGAAATTAGAACCAATACTATACAAATCCTAGGAGAAAATGTAGGGTCAACAACACTCCAGCATATAGGCACAGGCAATGGCTTTCTCAAATAGAACACCTAAAGGTCAGGAAATAATTCCAAGAGTAGATAAATTGGAAGGCATCAAATTAAAAAGCTTCTGAACAGCAAAGGAAACAATTAGAATTGTGAAGAGAGAACTTATGAAATGGAAGAAAATCTTTGCATTACACCTTCTGACAAATGATTAATATTTAGAATATATAAAGAATTCCCAAAACTTTACACCAAAAAAAATCAAACAACCCAAATAATCAAAGAGAAAATGAACTAAAAAGATGCTTCTCAGAAGAATAAATATAAATAGGCAACAAAATATAGAAACAAAAAATGATCAACATCATTAGAAACAAGGGAAATGAAAACTACACTGAGATTTTATCTTTCACCACTCAGAATACTAGTCATTGAGAATAAAAAGAAAACTAAATGCTGGAGAGGATATGCAGAAAAAAATTTTTACACTATTGAGGGAATTTTAAATGAGTACAACCACTATGGAAATCAGTATGGATAGTTTTCAAAGAGTAAGCATGTAAGTATCATATCACCCAGTATACCATTTCTCAGTATTTACCCTAAAGGATTAAAGTCATCTTATAACAGTGATACATGCATACCCATTTTATAGCAGTACAACTCATAATACACAAAGTATGGAACCAGTGTAAGTGCCTGCCAATGGATGACTGAATAAAGAAAATGTGGTATATATACACAATGGAGTTTTATTCAGCCAAAATAACAAATAAAAATATGTCATTTTATAAAAAAATATTAATGGAATTAGAGTCTCTTACATGAAATAAGTCAAACTCAGAAAGTCATGGGTTGTATATTTTCTCTCATATTTGCAAGGTAGAGAGGAAAAATGGAAAAAATGAGGGTTGACCTCATGGAAATCAAAGGGAGATCAGTGGAGAAAGGGACCAATGGGAGGGAGGTGGGAAAGGAAGGGAAATTCCTGGGAAATTTTATTGGCCAAATTATTCTCTTATATTGTGTACCTGTATGATTATGTAACATCAGATCTCATCATTATGTACAACCAAATGAACCAATAAAAATGTAGGAAAAGCAGAGAAATTATTGGTATGTAAACTAAGAAGAGAACAGCATGTATTATTAGAATTTGGGAGTTATGGATACTTTTAAATTGACCCAGTGACTCACTTTCTTTGGAAAGAGATGTGTGTAATGTCATAGAAGGCTCCATTAGGCTTACTTGTAGAAATAAGTGTGTGTGGGTGTGTAAGAAATGACATGGAGCCATTAAATAGTAATTCAAGAGATGATGTTAGAAATTATTATATGTAGACTCTTAATTCATAATTTTATTAAATACTAATGTTAAATATTTGTTAAACAAAAAATTGGTTATAATTCTCATTGTTATAGTACTTCACTTGATTTTATTCCAGGCAGGTTATCTGGATGATTTTTTAGTTTGGAATTATTAGTACTTATTTCGGTCCTTGTGAGCCCAGAAGTAAAGTTACCTGTGCATAGGATTTTTGTACATTTTTATGTTTCCTATCTCTATAGTATTTCATTCCTTACTTTATAATTTGTGAGAGTTTCCCAAGTTTTCCTCTATAATAGCTCATAAAAACTGGAGATGCACAAACACTAGCATTCAGATGATTAATACTATGGTTTGGAATTTCTTTTACATAATTCTAAGGATCCTAACAATCCTGTACATGTCCAGAACTATACTGATCCATAATCAGCATTTTCACTGCATTGGAATGATACATGTACTTGAGTAATCATATCTTTGGGTTATTTATATGTCTCATCTTTTGCCCTGAAATTTTTTAATGATAATGAAGTTCTATGAGAATGAACTGTGTATCAGTGGCTGTAAAGAACCCTTATTTTTCACCTCATTATAAACCATGGGAGCTCTTGCACCACAGTGGGACTTCCTCTGGCCCTTTTATAGAACAGGTCAACTTGTTGAGTAGCTCATTCACATATAGTGGACATTGCACTACTCCTAGGAACTTGTGACACATCCAGTTCTTTTGTGATTCCAGTAACCTAGAGCAAAGTGTACAGCAATATATTCAATATATTTTCTCCCTGCTCAAAATTTTCTTAATCTCATATTGTACAAAGATTTTTCTCACTACTACTGTCTTATAAATATACCCTTTTTTTTAAACCAATTAATACCTGACATAGACAGGTCCCAGTCTTTCTGCAACATTATTTTTAATGGAAAAATAATTTAATCATATGAAAATTTGGAAGAGCATGAAGAAAGTATATAAGGTCTAAGAAGATTTGCCAAAATGATGTTTGGTTCATTTAGAGATACTGTTTGTTCAAAATTTGAATTTTTTCATTGGAGTCTTTGTTTCTGTTCATGTAAGTACATCAATAGATACATGCACATATACAGTGTAAATGGAAGATTAAAATTCCTTTGTATATATAAAATTCTTTTCTTCTCACAAAGAATGATATTATTATAATCAGTATTTTGCCTTTTAATCTCCAACTAAACTTGTTTTATGACTCAATGTAGTTAAGGATTTATTTGTAAAGTAATTGTACTGGGCAAGGTGGTACACACCGGTAATCCCAGCAGCTCAGGAGATTAAGACAGGAGGATCTCAAGTTCAAAGCCAGCCTCAGTAACAGCGAAGCATTAATCAACTCAGTGAGACCCTGTCTCTCAATAAAATCTAAAATAGGGCTGGGGATATGTCTCAGTAGTTGAGTGCACATGAGTTAAATCTGTAGTACAAAAAGAGAGATAAAAATAAATATATAAGTAAATAAAGTGATTGTGATGATGTCCTATGTACCAGAATAACTTTTAAGATCATTACTTAAAGTATGACATCACTTAATGTGTTAATTAATTAATGTAAGACATTATTCCAATATGTATTCTATAAGTAACTGCCATGAACACAGATTACATTCATTTGATTTTTTGTTTGTATAATTACAGTTGGTATACTGTGAAACCCAAGGCTATTTGCATTGTTAAGAGAATTGATACATTTGGATCTTTGACATTTTGACAACTTTCTGTATTTAGCAATACAGAAATTGTCTGAGAATCTAATTATTAATGGAAAAGCAAGTAATTTGTGGGAGCATTACTTTATATAATAAAGATCAAGAATGCAGTGTTTGTAATATTGGCTTGTATTCTAATCTTGTTTATTCTATTAAATAACACCTGCTACTATTATTCCTTATCATGATCACACCGCTATCTACTTTCTCATCCTCCTCCTCCTCTTTCTGCTGTCTTTCCCTTTTATTGACCTGGTCACTTTCTCCTACTGTGAATGGGGAGATCTCTCAAGATCAGAGGTTAATGGTTTAAAACTTACAATAACTCTGTCTCAGTTTTTAGTCAGAACTTTCACTAACTTTGGTTTTCTGTTTGTATCGTATTTAACTTATCACAAACAACAAAATAATTCTATTGAATATGAGGCTTGAATAAGATCTCAATATGTTGGTGCCTTAAAGAGGTAGAAAAAAAGAAACTCTTAAGAGATCACATAACAGTATGGCAAGTAATGTTTTCTTCTAAGCACGATATTTATTTAAAATGTTTTAGACTCTTCTGTTTCCTCCTATGAAATATTATCCTATTTGTTGACAGAATGATTTTGTAATTGTAAACTAAAGGGCTGTGCTCAGAAATAAATGAAAAGAAAACTTAGGTCATCATTATGTTTGCAGTATATTTTTCCTATGTTCATTCTGTCGGGAAGCTGTGATGTTGAGGCATAAGTTTTCCAAGGGAGTTTTCCTGAAGTGTCCTCTAATATTGGCATATAGCAGAAAGCTTTCTCAAGGTAACATCCCTATCATGGTCTAAGATGTAGTAATCTGAGTTTTCAGGTGAGTTTGTTCAAATCTGGAATGAAGACAAGTGAGGGCCACACATTCATATCACTCAGAAAAGCAATTACTTTAAAGATAAAAGGTTGTGAAGAGCTTGAACACTTACAACATCATTTCAGCAATTCCACATTCTCATTTGATTGCCAAAACTGATGCATTTACCTTTAAGCAAATTGATGGAATATCTGTTCACTAGGTCATTGGCTGAAAATACAGTGTTGATTTTTCAGAAATCTAGTTTCTGCTATATATGAAATTGTATCCACTGTGCCTGGCACATATTACCTAATTAATATTATTGGTAATAGAGCTATCATACTGTACCTGGGCAGTCTACATTTACAAGAGAACATCTACGGTAGTTTGTCTCATCCATATTGTGAGTTTCTATCTCTCAATTAGAATATAATCCAAATTAATGTACACTGCAGTGTTTAGGGTATGCTAAAATGAATTAAACGTAAAAATACCCAAATACTACTATTTCTAAGTGTTAATCCTACCTTTTTGGTATAGTTGGGGTCTTTAAAAGTAGATAACCAAGTTCAGCTTTTCAGAAGGAAAAATAGTTTTATAGAAACAAAAAAAGAATAATTACAATAGCGAATATTGCTATGGATCCTATGTTTGTACCAAGGACATTGTGTATCAGTATTATCTACTTTTTCCAGGTAACACAATATGAAGTTTGACTATTAGTAGATAAATAAGCATAGTCACATGTAAGAACAACCTCATCCATGTTTACATCATTTGTTATCTGCAGTCTTGCAACACTTCCTGAGTGGTTCCTCTGCATTGTCTTTCCCTCTAAAATCCAACTTGGTGACTGCATTTTGAAATTTTTCAAAATGGAAACTTTATTCACATTTCTCTTATGCTTAACTCTTTTCATTGGCTACCCAATGTGCTCCACATATATTTTAAACTCCTACTAATTATCTGGCTTTCACTTATCTCTCTAGCATCATCTGCACTTTGCTGAGCCTTCTCCTGCTGAACTACTCTTGAAGTTTTGGGGAGTTTCCCTTACTATTGTATGTGCTTTTCCTTTTGTGTCTTCCTCTCTCCCTCAACCCCTTTTCCTATCCTGTGGATTCTTTAGAATTCACCTTAGTTATCAAGGCTTTTAGGATTTTTTAAAATGATCTTTGCTGGAGGTTTCATTAGTATTGTATGATTTCCTTATGATAACACACACAAAAATTTATTACTTGTTACAGTCTGTGTACCCAGATGGAATATAAGGTCTGGTTGATGCAGAAACTGTGTCAACTTTATATCTCTCTATATCCAGCACTTATCTCTGGTATATGACAAGTACTTAATAAATATTCTTTGTATTTATTAGAAGAAATGATTGATTCTTTATTATGTATTACATAATGAAGGCCTCAATTTTCCTGATTATTCTCAAGGATGCCTGATATCCTACGTTATTCTGTGACAATAATGAAATACCATTACATGTGATGGCATAGAAATGCCTGGGTCTATAATTGGAAGAACTCTTTATCTTGCTTTTCATATCTCTGAGTTAAACACTCTGAATTAAGAATGCAGAGTCATTTCTACCAAAAATGTTAATCAAATAGAACAAAACAAACAGGAGAAGATTTACCTTAGGGAGGGGTTTGGCAGGTTTACAGTGGAGTCCTCCAACAAAGTCAAAATTTGGTAAGAGTGGACGAGGAAATTCTAAATCCCAATAGGTTCGAATGAGCCAAAAATCAGCTTTCCCCATTGTCTCATATATTGTAGTGGGTCTCCCTGAATGGAGAAAAGAGAAGAAAAGAAAATGAGAGGCATATATCTTGAATGCTTCATATATTTGCCTTGAAATGAGTTGGATTTGTGTAGGCAAGGTGTTCAAATGCATGTGTGTATGTGTTTTTTAGAGCAGATTTTGCATACTATATTTGATGTTTTACATATGTTAATATGTACATAAACTAGTTGTGTGGGTACTTTCTAGTGTTCCATTAGTATATTTACAATCACAAATAATTAAGTTATTAACCTATGCCTCCATAGAAGTAAACACACTTTTTATTTTCTCTCTAAAAGTACAAAAGTAACCCAAATTTTTAGAATCTTTGTGATATCCATTAACAATCAGTGTTCCCATAACTGTAGAGATATCTTTTCTAGTAGTATAATTCTTACAATTCAGCAAACCATTCCCTTGATCCTTGATTCTTCAAGTGAACTGTAATGATTTAGTGAGTATGCCTGAATTCCTAGTGAACCTCTACTGCATTTGCCTCATATTAAGAGATTAATAGTATTAACTTGGTAAAAATATACATTTTTGAAAGTAACAGCCAGAAAAGTTACATAAATATTAAAATAGAGATTGATTCTGATGCTTAATTTAGTTCATATTGTCTTAAATGGTAAATGCAGTTTAAGAAATATAGACTTATAAGGTGTGGTTCCACTCTACACCAAGGTTTTAGGCCTTAACACATGATTAGTTTGTTTTTATCAAAGGAATATGAAATATAAGTTATCATAATTTATAACTTTCTGTGCCTGAGATAGAGACACTTTTAACTGTGAAGAAATCTTCACAGCAATGCAAATAAATATTAATTTAATTTCTTACTTAGTAAACAATTCTATTCAAAAGTAAACAATTTCCTCCATGGTACATATATATCGTTGTGCTAGAAATACATGTGTATGTCATTAATGTACATATCTATCATCATTAAAACATTTAGTGAGATTAATAATGACTGTCCTTAAAGATGAAAAGAATACTAAAATGGATACGTAATTGCTCAGAGAAATATTCGGTGATTCAATTTGGAGATTATTATTTTCTGAAGCATTTTGAATAAGTAATTGCCACTGGTTTCTAACTGGCCCTATAATATAAGGGCCCTTTTATATTGGTGAGACTACTTGTTCATCTTATATTTTCATTCCATCCTTTTAGTTACAGAAAAGAAAGTTCTTCTGATTATATATTCATGCAAGCTCAGCTTCAAAGTCACAGGAAAATTAGGTTTCACAGTACTAATTAAAGAACCAGCTTACCTAGAACTTCACTGTAAAACTGATTCCATTTCTTCACATCAAATGTTTGGAACCAAAAATCAAAGTAAAGCATATACATTATGTTTTTCAACCGATCCATGAATGTCATTTGATCACTTAATTCAGACATAACAATGGGCACATAGGAAGGAGGGAATGTAAGTCCCCCACTATACTTTTCATATGTATAACCAGGAGTAAAGCGGAGAGTGTATACAAATGGTACTTTAAGTAGCTCAGCCAGCAGCTCACCACAGGGGCCAATAGCATCTGAAAGAACAACATCAAATTTTGATTCATGTAGTTTCACCATAAGTTTCTTATTTAAAACTACATTTCTGCAGAGTTGTTCAATTGTATCAGAATATTTCTTGAAATTTTTTTGCACTAATGAAAAAAATTGCCAGAAATCATCTTTTGGAGTATCATAAATCCATTCATGGATCCATTTGATGATACGTTCTTCCATTTCTTGTTTACTTGAAGATGCAGGGTAAATCTCAAAATTAATAGAGGATGTTGTGTTGGGATTAATAAGAATGGAAGCTGTTGATGTCAGAACAGTCACCTCATGACCTCTCTGGAGAAGTTCATCCAGGATTGTCTTTATGTTGATCCAATGGCTGTATTCTGTGGGCCACACCAGCACTTTTCCACAGCTTCCAGAGCTAAAGTACCACATCAGTTGTATCAGCAGAAGGACTAAGTTCCTGTTCACAGACATCTTGGTGCAATGTAATGCTTCTTTTACATTAGCAGCTCTTCTTTTCTTCAATTTCTCAGGCTTATATGTCTCAAAATAAATCAATCCAAAGTTAAAGTATAACTCCTGCACTTCAAAGCACAATTGTACAGGCTGATCATGTGGAACTTAGGAGAACAAACACAAGGTAGAGTACCTCAAGGTTATAAAAGTTTGTATGCCCTAGAAGGGTTCATCTGTCCTGTGATGCCCCTCTTTCTTTCTCTCTCTCCCTCTCTCCTTCCAGATACTGACATGAGCTGAGTGGCTTTTCTTTGCTGGGACTTCCCTCAGGATGTGCTACTTCACCTTAGGCCCAGAGCAATGGAGTTAGCCACCAATGGACTGAGACCCCTGAAAACTTAAGCCCCAAATAAACTTTTTCTCCTCTAAGTTGTTCTTAGGTATTTTGGTCACAGTGATGAAAAAGTTGACAAAGTAATCACACCTCTCAATATTGTACAACTAAACCTCAACAGAAACATGGGTGGTGACAAGCTATGTTCAAACCAGAAGACTCCCCTACTGAAAATATGATTTTAGTGATGCAGATACTTAAATGAAGTCTACCTTACTATTTTTAAGAGTTATTGTTAATGCTTTTTAACAGTAGTGTAAAACATTCTAATCTAATCTAATGTTACTGGTTTTTTTTTTATTTTTAATATATTCTTAGAAGCACACCATACATAGGAACTGGGGCAGGAGTTGTGGCTCAGTTGTAGAACACTTCCCTGACATGTGTGAGACACTAGGTTCAATCTTCAGCACCACATAAAAATAAATAAATAAAATAAAGTCAACATGTCCATATACAACTAAAAAAATTAAAAAAATAAAATACTTAGGAACTTAACTCACCTTTAGATATTTATAATTATTGTTTTACTAAGAAATGTGTTGCATTCAACTTATCTGAAAAAACATTTTAGTTTAGTTATTATGTTTTTCAATTTAAGAATACTAAAAGGAAGTTACAGATGAAATTATTTTATTTCACTTTCTCTCAGATCTGTATTATCTCTCAGATCTGTATAGCTTATCTTAAAGTTTGGTGAACTTTTCCAATCACCACCCCTTAAATGACTCTTTCAATAAGGTTAAGATTTTTACGATTATGGTGTTATGGTTTAGAATTTCAATGAAACTGTTCCAAGAGTCCTGTTTAAAATCTAGGAGTATACATGTATAGCTACATGTTTAAATTATCATATTTCTTAGGTTATTGTTTCTATACGGCAACTTTTGCCCTGATATCCAGTTGATACTATGGTACAATGTGCTATTAAGTAACTGGATTTGAGTAGTCTTTCTTTTCACTTTTCTGTGTCCCACATGGAGCACTTATACCACAAAGAGGTTCAGTCAGCATTTCTCCAGTGTAGATCTGTACAAACTTTTGATCAAATCACCTCGTCTTTTAGAAAGCTCCTGATAAAGGCATATTTTCTTGGGATTCTTTGAAAATTATTCTTATTTCAGATCATCAATACATACCAACTGCTAAATTATTACCTAAAATAACAGCAATCCCATATCATTCAATTTAAACTCTGTTGTGAGTTAGTCTAATTTGCATTGTTACTCTAATAAAATTCCTGAGATAATGAACTGATAAGTAAATATTATTTTGGCTCACAGTTTGGGACATTTCATAGTCTGTTGGCACCATTGATTTGGGCTGATTTTGAGAGGGTACATCACGGTAGGAGAGTATGGCAGAGAAAATGGCTAGGAATTAAAAAAGTGACATAGAGAGAGGAAGAGAAGGGGCTTAGATCCCAATATTCCTTTCAAGGGCATATGCCAAATGACCTAACTTTCTTCCACTGGGTCTAACAATCTAAAAATTTTACCTCCTCCCAGTGTTGCCTTGAGCCAGGGACCAATCTTTTCGGACACATTCAAGATTCAATGTATAAACCATTTTCCCTACAAAAGGAAGAAAATGTGGAGGAGACAAAAGTTTAACTACTTGTGTTTTCAAAACCAAAATTATATTCTTTCTTTTCTTTTCTTCATTGCATTTTATATGCATGATTTGTTCTTTTTTCACTGTATAATAATGAGCAACTTTTGAACATAAAATGTATATTTTCTAATATGGAGAGCTTATATTAAAAAAAAAATGTTAGATAAGAAATAAACATGCTAAAACTTTTCTAAATATTGACCATGCAGACTGTACATTATCCAGAGCATTATTCAAAAGTATAATTATTTTCTTGTAGGAGACCATCGTGTTATTTCTGTGACTTGCATGGGGCATCAAGGTACTCTGTGTGATTCCAGTAAACTATAGCACCATTAACTTATGTTCAATCTTTGCCTCACAGTTTTGTGGTCCAAAGCTATTCATTCAGTAGATGATATTACACAAAAAAGGTAGAGTACTACAACCTCAGTTGGTGAACTAATTACAAACATGGATTTGTTCTCATTCTGTGATATCATTATGAAAATAGTACAAGCTCAATTTGAGAAAATTGTGGAAAAGTAAAAAAAATGAAATAAGATTGACTTTCTACTTTTTCAACTAATCTATTATATTTCTTTGTTGTCCTCAGTTTCCAGCTAAACTCATAATGAGGCTGACTTAGGCAAACTATACCTTCTTGAATAAAATATTTTGTAATGATGCATTATGCAGATAAAGGTTTTAATTAATTCAGCAAGGTAAGATAATCACATTGTATCCAGTGTTCATTTTATAGATAACTGCTAAAGATAGTATTCTGTACACCTTGATCATTTTTCACTATATTATTATGAATATCTTATTAAACCAATGACTATATTAATTTTTAAGGTTCTTGATGAATTTTGACAGATGTCTCTTCTTTAATATATTCTGAAGTTATCTATGAATCTAACAGAAAAACAAGATATTTTGGGGATTAATTTCTTTGTACAAAATTTAGAAGAAATATTCACAGCTATTGAATCCAATTCAAATGTTTCTGTGAATTAATAACAATAGCTGGTAATACAAATTATTGATATTGCATTATTCTTGATCTTATTCCTTATCTTCATTTTCTTCCTACTCTCTACCCATACCTCCCCATACACAAACTGCCACTGCCACTTTCTCTTAAAGTGAACAACAAAATCCTTCAAAAATAGAATGAGAAGCTGGGCACATTGGCCCATGCCTGGAGGGTCTCAAGTTCAAAGCCAGCCTCGGTACTGGTGAACCTAAGCAACTTAGTGAGAACTTGTCTCTAAATAAAATACAAAGAATAGGCCTGGGGATGTGGCTCAGTGTTTTAGTGCTCCTGATTTCAATCCCTGGTACCCCTGCCCCACCACCAAAAAAAAAAAAAAAAAAAAAATGAATAGAGTTAGATTATACAAAACTTCCACAAGTCTTAGTTCAGGTCTTGTACCTAGTGAAAGGTGACAATAGTTTAAATTAGTTCCATTCCAGATAATATAGGGTTTATTCTTTAAACAATATCTCATTATTTATGTTGCTTTTTATCAAGAATGGAGACAAAGATAATCTTCTGAAGATTAAATAATAATACACATAGAACACTTGTTTTCTACATATGTCTTAAAGTGTGATATTGAATTAAAATACATTAGGATCTATGTTCTTTTTTAAGGAATATCTTGGTTTATATTGACAGAATTACTTCTTAATTATAATCTAAGAGTAATTTTTCAGGTACAGGTGGTAGGAATTTTTAGATATTTATTTTATATGCAATGTACATTTTCTGAGAATTCATGTTGTTTGTGAGATTCATGTTCCTGAAGGAAGCTTTACAGAAATGGGCTAGAGACTTGGTGGAAGGCACTAAACAAATTCATTTTAATAAGATGAATAATACTTTTATGCTCAGAGACATAAAAGCCTGGAATCTGAAGTGAAAAATAGTTAAAATGCATGAATAAAAAGAAAATGAATGTTGAGTTTGGCTGCAATATCTTGGGGGAACAGATATTTAGTTAAATAACTGAAAAACATCTTCTATATAAGCTAGGATATTGGTAAAAACCCTTAATACTTACTACAGTATTTTAACATTTCTATTTGTACATTTGACTGTGAACACATTTCTTTTTAATCCAATCTATAAAGTATCTGTTCTCTAACACTGTGTTAGAGAATACAGGGTTGATCTATTGGAAAACCATTTCCTATTAAGTGAGGAGTTATATCTAATGTGGCTAGTGTAAATTAGGCACCCTAGTAGTATTAATAATAACAAAAGTAGTAATAATGACAATGCATAATGTTACTTCTGGAATGCTAAGTACCAGACGTCTTATATCAGCATTGTGTTCCTCCTTTATTATAACCTTTCTGACACTCTTTTTATTACTTATTTACCTGCTATATTTCCAAGTATTATGTAAGGTATATGGAGGAAGAAAATGTCTGATTTGTTTCTCTGCATATCCAGAACTGACCTGTGCTGCATACTCTTCACTTTATAAATATTCTTTGATTGAATAATTGATACTTATGTGTTGAATAAGGAAGAACTTAATTTAACTGACATTATTCTCAAAGTATCTCATGTATTTCTCTTTATTCTACAATAGTAATGAAATGCAGTCATTTGTGATATGTAGAAACACATGGCTTTCTAATAGAAAGACCCCTTTATCTTACTTTGCATATTTCTCCGTCTATCAGTCAAAACTCTGGATGAATGGTGAAAATTCATCCCTCTTGAAATTTCAAATAAAATAGAACAAAACACGGGAATGTGTTGACCTTAGACAAGGGTTTAACTGATTTCCATTGGAGTCTTAAAACTAAATCAAAAAGTGGTGGTGGGGGAGGGGGTTTGAGGAAAATACCAAATTGTGATAGATTTGAATGAAATACATGATGGATTTTGTCATTTCTCAAATAATGCTGTGAATCTTCCTTTAAGGAAAATAAGAAAAAAAAAGCTACAGGGAATTAGAAAATTTTCATGTGAATATATTAGATAATGTTTGGAAAAAAATGTTGGAATCATATAATCATAGATGTATAAACTGTGGTTTTATAAAACCAATATATTTATATATTTGAGAACTGAAATATAAGCATTTCGATACTTACATATTTGAATACTTACACATTCATATATATGCATCCATATTTTAATTTATATGTATATTATATACATGGTGTATGAACAAAGCAAAGTTAACTTGAGAAAAAATCTTTTTATGTGATTTCAGTATATTCAATTAAAAAAAATCATTAAAATAAAACACTGTATTATGAACTCCTTTTGTTTTCTGTTTAAAGGTCTAAAAGTAAGAGGTATAAATGTGAGCAACCATTGTAGCTCCACAATTTATTGATCTTGCCATATCCATAAATACTTTGCCACAATTAGTCTAGTTTGTAATAAGGTAGCAAGTTAAAATTTCCAAGGAAAACATGAGGAAATTCCTTAGGTAATATGCCAAATATTTTAATTTCTGAGGAGGAAACAGCAATGTGAGAGAAAACTATTTCTCATTTCTATACAAAAAGTGGTGCTAGAACTGTTCATAACTCCACACCTATATAACTATGTAAAGACATTCAGTGAGGTTTATACTTGTTATTTTGGAAATGAAATTAAAAATAGCATTAAATAAATGTATAATTTCTAGAGAAATTCTAAGGTCTTCAATTGGTAGGATTAGGATATTCTGGAATGCCTAATGAGTGATGGCCACAGAGCTCTAAATAACCCTGCAAATAAGCCTTAAATCTTTGTGAGATTTATCACTGATTTTATATTTCCCTTTTATAATATCACCTGTACAAATTTCTCTGATTTCAAATATTCCTTCACTCTCACCTTCAAATGAGGAAAGTTATGACTTCATGCTACCAACTGAAATTATAATTCATTTAGTATTTCAAAAGCAAAAATGATTCTACTTCTTCTTAAATGTGTAGACACAAACACAAAATAATGTACATGCGTCATATTCTTTCCTTCTCCATAAATACCATTTTGCCAATTAAATCTTAGATAAAAGCAACTACGTCAAAAGGAAAAGATAAAATTCCTCTGTTCTACTACTTCAGTTTACATCCAGGAAAGAAGCTGACATTGTACACAAAGTGTGTTTCAAGTATTTTAGCCAGCTGTTCACCACAGGAATCGGTGGCACCTGAAAGCAGAATATTCTTAGTTGATTTTTGTTGCTATAATTAACTACTTTGGTATATTTAAAGAATGAAAATTTATTTCTCAGACTTCAGAGGCTGGGAAGTCCTTGAGTCAGGCACTTGCAAATTTTTTGTTCAGTGGTGTGTGCTTTCACTAAGAACACAGCACTCCTCCAGAGAGGAGGAATGCTTTGTCCTCATGTGGCAGATGATGGAAGGACAATGAAGTTTTGATTTGCATTTTCTTGATGGCTAAAGATGCTGAATATATTTTTCATATATTTACTGGCTGTTTTTACTTCTTTTGAGAAGTGTCTGTTCAGCTCATTTGCCCATTTATTGTTTTTAATATGATGCAGTTCCATCTGTCAATTTTTCCTATACGGATCTTATTCAGAAAACTATTGCCTGTGTCTACATCATGAAATGTCCTTCTTTGTTTTCTTCTAGTAGAAGATTCATGATTCAAGATTCATGAAATCGTGAATCATTCATTTCATAAATGATCTCATACCTGGGTCATTCCTCTATTTTGAGTTGATTTTTTAATAAGATGAGATAGAGGGATCAAGTTTCAGTCTTCTACATATGGATATATGACTTTCCCAGTAAAATTTATTAAAGAAGCTATCTTTTCTCCCATGTATGTTTTTGGCAATTTTGACAGAAATTAGATAACATAGCCTCATGGGTTTATTTCTTGGTTTCTGTTCTACTCCATTGGTCCAGGTGTCTATTTTTATGTCAGTAACATGCTGCTTTTATTACTATGTTTTGTAGTAACATTTTGAAATTGGGTATTACGATGCCCCCTGTCTTGCTCTTGTTGCTCAGGATTTCTTGGGCTATTAAGGATCTTTTATACTTTCATATGAATTTTAGATATTTTTTCTAGTTCTGTGAACATGAACATTTGGGTTCTTTGTATTTTCTAGCATCTTCCTTAACTTTATTCTAGAACACATGCTTATTAAGACATATATATATATATATATATATATATGGACAATTTATTTACATTTCATGCATTTTCTGAAAAAATATCTTCAGTTTTCCCCTAGCATGAGATATAGAAAAATTTGAATAGTAGATAGTTTGTTGAGAGCAAAGAAAATAGAAGACGAAAGTCTAAGAAAAGCACCTTATGGCCTGTCAGGCCAAGTTCATTCAGTACTTCCTTATAAATGACCTTGCCACACAAGCTCTTTTATACCACTCCCAGAGTTGGAATAATAGTTCAGAACATTTTGATTGTGTTGTTTTCTTATGTTTGAGTTTTAAGGGATTTTTAAAAAATATTTCTTCACATATTTATACTCAACGTTTTTCAATATTTGATTTGCAAATATATCGTGCAATCTTGTGATTTGTCTTTTTATTTTCTTCTTGATATTTTTTATGAATAAAACTTTTAATTTAATGAAGTCCAACTTATCAATTTTATTTGGTCATTTTTGCTTTTAGTGTCATTTCAAAGACCAAATTAGAAATAAAAAAAAATATTTAACCATATTTTCATTAAGTTCATATATGTCATCTGTATAAAATATATGCTTCATATTACTTTCTTTTGATTTTTTAAGAGAATTAGAAGAAATATGCATTTTTACTCTATCTTATAATTGCAAATTATATTTATTGTTCTTTATCATGTGGATTAGAATTGGAGTTTGAGTCAGGTGGAGTGGTGAATGCCTGTAATTCTATTAACTCAGGAGGCATATAAGCAAGACGATTGAAAGTTTGGCACCAGCCTGGGTAACTTAGTGAGACTTTCAAAAACATAATGGTCTGAAAACAAAAAATATAAAGAGGTGATTATGTAGCTTAGTAATAAAGCATCTCAGAGACCAATCCCTAGAACCAAAGAGAAAAAGAAAAAAAAAAGTAAAATAAAAAAGAATCGAAGCCTGGGTTTACTCACATTGAAGCTGAAGAATTTATTTAGAATTTTTTGTAAGGCAGATTTTCTAGAAACAAATTATCTTGTTTTGTTTGTTTGAAAATGTCTTTCTTTCTTATTTTGGAAAAAAAATAGTTTAATGGTGTTGGAATAACTTTCAGTTTACAGCTGGCAGCTAGCAGCTATGAGCAGCTCAGAATGCTTGAAGAATCTACACTCATTCAGACCTGATAGGAATGCCTGCAGGATGGGATGCTCTAGAGAGCCATTAGTTAAGCCACATCATTAGTATTTGTGGTTTGTGTTGCCAAGCTGCCAGGCCAGGAAAGTGATAGAAAGGAGCTTCAGGCATGGAACTCCTAACTTAGAAACCCCCTCCCCTAGGGACAAAGACCCTTCCTGATGATAGCAATATTTAGAGCATCCTTGTCGTGTGGTTACATTAGGCTTAAGATGATTGGCTTATGGATACTATCTTGCTTATGTATGATTGATGGCCCGCCCCACGCGAACCCTGTAACAATTGTATGCATTCCAAAAATAAACTGAGCTACTGGACGACGACTTGAGGTGGGTCTCCAGCCAGTTCTCTCACCAGCTCCCGGAGTCTGAGTTGATTCCATGTCTCTACCCACCACGACTGAGGTAGCCAAGCAACTAACTAACCACATCATAATGGTACATAGGATTTATCTTCAACAGAATTTTATCATTGTTTTGAATATGACATATTAGCCCCATGTGGGTCTCACAGTTTATGATAAGAAGTCAATAGTTACTATTTGTGGAGTTCCTCGAGTGTCATGAATTGTTTTTCTCTTGCTACTTCAAAATTTTCTCTCTTTAGTCATTACCTTTTACTTTGATGTGTCCGTGATTGGACCTCTGTGTGTATCTTACTTGGAATTCATTGCACTTCTGGATTTTATAAATCAATGTCTTTCATCATATATTAAAAGTTTTCAGGTATTTTCAAAGGTTTTTTTTTCTTTCTGCTCATTCTCTTTTCTTCTTGTACCCCCACTTTACACATGTTGGTGTGCTTAAATGTGTTCCATAAATCTGTAGGGCTCATACATTTTTCTTCGTTTTTTAAATCTCTCTGTTTTGGGGTCATATAATCACTGTTTACCAACCTGCCATGTTAACTGACTTATCACCTGCTGTTTCAGATCTACATTTGGGTCCCCTATGATGAACATTTTAATTTCAATACAGTAATTTTCAATTCCAATATTTTCTTTTTTAAGAATATAATTACTATCACTATTTGTGTCTTCAATATTAGATCTTAGATTCTAATTACAACTTTTTTATTCTTCAGCATTGTTTTCTTTAGGTCTCTGAACATATTTATAGTGGTTATTGTGAAGAGCAGTGACTTGAACCATGGTTTCTGATTGCTTATGGCTGTATTTTCACCTGGAACTACCTGTAGAAAGCTACAGGTCAAGATGGCCCAGTTGTTATGCTGACACTAGTGCAAGGAGACTATATACAAAGGCACTGAGCTGTATTAATTGGGACCTTGAGTTCAGGCACCAACTCACAGGGATGGAGAATTCTGAGCATAACAAAATGACCCTAATATCTCACCAGTCGTGCATTCTTCATATTACCTGCTTTGCTGAAACTTTACCAAAAATAATCTTTTGAAGAAACCTATATAATAAATGTGCTGTACTAATTCTGGGCCATTCATCCTCTTTCAGAGGGTGATATTCCATTTGGCCTCACCTTTTTCTCCTTGTGTGTCTGTCTTTTCTCAATCCCCCTTTGTCCCTCCTCCTGTTTTTGTTTGTTTGTTTGTTTTACCCCTCTGAATTAGCAGCCATGGCTGAGAGATGGGACCACAGCAGGCTATCTTGAAGCTTTTGCCTGTTAAATACAACTCATACCTCTATTAGAAGATTCTACTGCCTGTTTGTTTCAGATGTAAAAATCACACTTTCCTGATTATTGGCATGTCTTTTCAATTTCTGTTAAAAACTTTTTTTGCAATGCTGCAGATCAAAACAAAGGCCTCACACATGCTGGGCAAGTGCTGTACTATTAGACTAAATTTCCACCCCCAAAATTTTGGGTAATAGAATATACTAATTCTGGATATTAGATCTCCTTCTGTGGATTATAATTGGTTTTTGTTTTAAAATGAACTATTTTAATGAAAACTTTTTCCTACTACAGTGGTTAGTCTTTGAATTTTCTCTCACGTGTGTAGATTTTTCATGCTTATAGATCTTGTGATGGCAGAGCTGGTAGCAGAACACTCTTTGACAGCTACTTTTAATGGTTCAGTATTCTGTTAGCCTTCAGAAAACCAAGATTTACTGAATGCCTGAAACCACCAACTGTTCCTATACTTTCCCTAACACTGATGTTTTGTTTTACAAACAAATCATGCCTGAGGCTGGAGAATTTTTTTTATGTCTTAGATACTGGACTTCTTGCCCATAAAGATTAATAGGTTTTACTAAACCTGGATCATTTTGATTTTAAAGTGGTGTGAAGTATTCAAGAAGGCCTTGAGAGTCTCTTTGATTTTATTTGCCAAATTTTCATAAAATGTTTTAGAGTTTTTCCTTCCTTCCTTCCTTTCTTTCTTTCTTTCTTTCTTTCTTTCTTTCTTTCTTTCTTTCTTTCTTTCTTTCTCCTTTGCATTGTTACTGATTATGCTAGGACAGAATATGTCCAGGTTCAAAATGAAATAGCCATTATATTACTTTAAGTCTTGCAAATTATTTAATGTTTTTGTATTGGGTTTATGGAAAGATGCAGCAAGAGTCTCCTGAGAAAAAAGAAGGAATAAGAAGAGGAGGAATATTCACTAGAGTATGGCCATATAGTATAACTGGCATTTTTTAAAAACTCCTCTCCAAACACATTTAACATCACAGAATATCTGTAAGGTAGCTACATGGCACTGTCCTTCTGAAAGAAATGAATATATATATTTACTTGTCAGTGAGAGAGAATGAAAATTGACTATGTCCTGTTAGAGTACAGGTTTTATGTTATCACAACCTGTAAGTCAGAGCTTACCTTGTATCTACTGTCAATTTTTAAAAATGAGAATCAAATCATCCATATAAATTTTTGTAAAGTCCCACAGTGAAAAAAAAAAAAAAAACTACTTAGTGGAACCAAGACTTTCCCAGACAGCTCAAAGGTATAGGAAGTAGACAGAGGTGAAACTATTTCTAATTCCATGTGCATTGCCACTGAGAAATGAAGTGAGATGTTAATTTTGTCATGTCCTTTAGAAGAAAAATGTAGAACAGCACTTGGAGGCATATTAAAGTCAAGCAATATAATCTGTCTTCCAAAGTTGAAGAGAACATTGTGAGAATACATATATTATTTTCAAGTGCAAATGAAACATAAAGATCTCAGGCATGGTCATAGATGAAATCTCAGCAAATTTAAATTTTTAAAATGAGATAAATCTGACTACAGTGAAATAAAACTAAAACATCACTGGGAGAAAAAGGGAATGTACCTCATCTACTATCAAATACATACATTTGGAGTTCCATTTATTGCAGCAGACTGAAGTGTTCCTAAATGACTCAACACTTTCCCACTATTTCTACTCCCAATATAAACACATCCTAAAGAAGGAGCTGTGTACAACAGCAATCCCATCCAGATATGGGTCTGAGAAAGATATTCACTAATGATTAGTGTGTTCTTGGAATCCAAATGAAACATAGGCCTTAACTGTAGGGACAAAAAATTGTATTCTATAGAGTGCAGTGACTTTCTGCTTAAAAAATAAGCACAAATTTTGGAACTGAAGATCTCTGTAGGCTACAGCAAAAGCAATCAACTGTTCTGAAGGGTTGTTCTCTAAAATAGAACACACATTCATATACTTGAAACAAAATTGAACATATGAAATAAAATGGAACAGAATGGATGAACAAAAGAATGATCAAGATCAGCAGTGGAGAGGATTAGTGAGTTTTCTGGGTTTTGGAATTAAACTTATCTATTAGAGCCCCCCAATAGGAATCACATGTGTACTTTAAAAATTGCCAGTTAACTGACTGAAAGTGTGTTTTTTTTTTCTTTTTTTAAAACACCTTATATTAGGGCCCATTGCATTCCCGGATTTCTTTGCCCTAACTATCTATCTTATACATCATTGAAGTACTTATGAACTTATTAAATATGTTCTTCTCTATTTTGATTTTTTTCTAGGTTAACTCTTGCATCATGCATGTACTCATTATAATCGATTAGATGTTTCCAAATCTCACCTTCTCTGACATATAATTTCTGGTTAATTTTTTACCCAGCTTCTAGAATCTATATTGATCTCAAATTCAGCCACAAACATGACCCCTGTCATCATGATTCAGGATTTCAACAGTTTTACAAGTTTCACTTTCTTACTTTCCTATAATAAAGGAGATGTTTGGAATCCCAAGATTCAAAATTGAAGAAACAAACACATGGATAACATTTAAATTTGGGGCATTTAATATAAAAAGGGATTTATATGACTCTGTTAAGTCTGACTTCATGTTTGCATATTTCCCTAATGTGTAAATATTGCTCTATGTGAAAAAAACTTTGAACTTAAAACAAGTGAAAAAATTTTGATGACTGCATATGAGTAGCAAAGGACTTATGTATCTGGCTTTATACTTCAAGAATTGAAAAGACTGATTTTGACAAAGTCATTAGAGATTTTACAGAATTTCTTCATTATGAAATAAAAAATACTTTGATATATGTAGAACTTATAGAGCCTCATTTGCCTTGTAATAATATATACACAAAATTTTCCATTTTTAAAAAATTCATTAATGCAATATAATAATATATTAATATTAATGCATTACATTTCCACTTTTTATTTTTAAATTAATTAATTAATCTTTTTTTACACAACTGAAATACAACTTTTCATTTCTCTTGTTGTACATGATGCATAGTCACAACATTCATGCAATCATACATGTACATAGGATAAAAATATATCTCTTATTCCACCATCTTTTCTACCCCCACACCCTCCTTTCTCCCCTCACTCAACTCCACCCAATCCAAAATTCATACATTCTTCACTTCCCCCCCAATATGGATCAGATTCCACTTATCAAACAAGACATTGGCCTTTTTTTTGGGGGGGGGTATTGGCTTACTTTGCTTAGCATGATATTCTCCAGCTCCATCCATTTATCAGCAATGTCATAATTTCATTCTTTAAGGCTGAGTAATATTGCACTATGTATATATACCACAGTTTCTTTCTACATTCATCTACTGGGGGGTATTTAGGTTGGTTCCACAGTATAGTCACTGTGAATTGAGCTGTTATAAACATTGATGTGACTGCATCACTATAGTATGCTGATTTTAAGTCCTGTGGGTATAAATTGAGAAGTGGGATAGCTGGGTCAAATGGTGGTTCCATTTCAAGTGCTTTCCAGAGTGGTTCTTTAATTTGCAATCCCACCAGCAATGAATGAGTGAAACTTTTTCCTACATCCTCCCAACACTTATACACTTATGGTTGCTTGTATTCTGGATAATTGCCATTCTGACTGGAGTGAAATGAAATCTTAGAATAGTTTTGATTTGCATTCCTCTAACTGCTAGAGATGGTGAACACTTTTTCAAATATTTGTTGATCAATTTATTGATTTTGTTGATTTTTTTATTTTATTGATTTTTTGTACATTATCATTTATTTGAATTTTGCTCTTTATTGATATGATGGTGTTGCATCACACAACTAAACCAGTCAGGGTCACTCCAAGGGAATTTGGGGAATAAATAAAGACATAGACACAGAAAGTACCTTTTCTTTGGGTTCAGTGACCACTTCTCAACTGCAGCTCCCACAAGAGGGGCAAGGCAGGCAAGAAAGCGAGTGAGGAGCACATGCTGAATGCTTCAATTGGGAGAAGCTATTCAAATGAGGCAAGGGGTCAGGTTTCAGAGGGTTGAGTCTAGTTTCATGATATCTTGCTGTCAGCAGGTTGACTGACATCTAGAAAGGCCACACCCATCTCATGTGCTGTGTGGGGATCATAGGCAGAGTGAGCAAAAAGAGGCTGAATGTTGCCTGCTCAAACAGAGGGGCAACATTGGTTCAGTCAACCCTGTGCACTCAATGCTCATAGTTCATTCATACACAGCCCATGGCTGGCTTGCCACATCTCCATATTCTCATCATTCAAGACTAAGGGGCACTCTGTTCCAATGTGGCAGCTCCTGACATGATGGTACATTCAAAGTTTAATAAAAGAAGCTAGTACTTATCTACTTTTCTGGACATTATTATAATAATTAGCTTCAAT
The DNA here is from genome assembly GCF_021218885.2 of Marmota monax. NCBI lineage: Eukaryota > Metazoa > Chordata > Mammalia > Rodentia > Sciuridae > Marmota > Marmota monax. The sequence continues at coordinate 44,346 of NW_026693320.1, forward strand.
AACAATTATTCTTATTTTTGCACAAAAATAGTCCTGTAAAAAACTTTTGTATGTGTCAAAAATGAAAATTATGTCTCTCTCCCATCCAACTAATTAAACTTTTCTCTTGTCAGGCAAAAGAACTGTTCTTCATTTAATTTCCTTCCTCTCAGAATTTAAAAATGATATTTGCACATATTAAACAGCAAGTTGTGGAGTCCAGCACAGGCTTTGAAAATTGCTGCACACACTATTTGTTTTTATTGAATTTTTAATTTATTCAAATTTCAATTTAACTTGGTTCTCTATTTAATTTTCTGTTTATTTTTCTATGCACTGTGGGAGAAAAATAAATAAAAAGAAAAATACAAATTTCTGGTTTTCATATCCTAACTAGTCCAGGTATTAAAGTAGCTAGAAGAATGTAATTAGAGAGGTAGGCAAAAGATGGGAGATGTTATTGTAGAAGGAGGGAAATATAACATTATAATCTGGTGGGACTGAACCAAACTCGCAAATCTCCAACTCCCATTCCTAACTAAAGTGAATAGTCCCTCCTCTTATTTTTTCTCTTGTGACTAAATTGTATAGGATCATTAACAAAGTAAAAAAAAAAAAAAAAGCAATTCAAGAATATTTAAGACCTCATGTGGAAATGATCTTTTGTCTTGCTAACCAAAAAGTTTACCAAGTTGCATAGTTTTGGGAAAGAAGCAACTTAGGATCATCCACAATTTTTGAAACAAAGAAAAATTCCACATTGAAATATTTTGTATTTCATGAGGATGTATATGGTAAACACTCATGTAGCACAGAGGATTTTCTTTAAAATTGTGTGAAGAGATTTGATGAGACTTAGCCTGGCTTCCATCTGCAGTAATTCATAGATTATTTCCCAAGAGATGATCTCATCATCCATGATACCTCTGTGCTCATGAAAATCAAACTCTCTCAAGGAACAAAGTACACATTGCTAACTCCCCCTGCTAGGCCATTTTCAGTAATTTTCTACCTCTACCTCTGCAATTTTCCATTTATACATAGCTCAATAGTCCTCTTTGTTGTGTCCACTTTTTACTGGTCCCTCTCCAGATTTCCTTCTTATTCCTATGAAAACCTCACTCGTCTTTGTTTTAGTATGAGTTGAGCTGAATTTTTACTGTAGTCTCTTTCCCCTATGTCAATGGTCTGAATAAGTTAGGTTCATCCACCTTTAACAAAGATGTGGCTCTGGTAGGCTTTGAAAAGCACACAAATGATTCATTTGATTGCAATTTATACCAACAGAGGATGTTTCAGAAAATTCACAATAAAAAATAATTAGGTTTCCTGCTATTCTGAAATCAATAGCTAAGGTTTCAGTGGTCTCATTTTATTTTTCAGTTATGACAATATACAAGATAGTACTAAAATAAAATTATTTCAGGAGTTTTAAAACTATATAGAAGTATATATACCATTATATAGAAGCATATACCCATTAATGTTTAACAAGAGATAAAAAATAATTCAGGAAGACAAAAACCTTATAGAACATGGAGCCTAATCTTGCTACACTTTGATTCAGAGTGGTTGAATTAAATGAGAGATTCTGCCTATCATGCATACTGACCATATGTATCAAAGAATTCTACTCTTTTTCTTCTTTCCTATCTGTTCCTAAGCTTTTTTGGGGAAAAGTGGGTACCAGAGATTGAACTCAGGGACATTTGACCACTGAACTATATCCCCAGCCCTATGTTTTGTATTTTATTTAGAGACAGATCTCACTGGATTGCTTAGTACCTCACTTTTTGCTAAAGCTGCCTTCAAACTCTCAATCCTCCTGTCTCAGCCTCCCAAGCCACTGAGATTACACGTGTGCACAACTGCACCAGGCTTCACAATCTTTTGATAACAGACATTTTATGACAGAAAAACTCACATTTGCCATACAAGCCATTCAGTCACAATCACATCCAGAGAGTAGTACTGGAACCAGGTTAGGTTGTAAGAAGCTGGCCACAGGTATTTGACTCTTTTGTGGGTCATGAAAAACTTGATCAGTCCAGGTGTTTCAGAGACTGGTCATTGTGAATGGCTGATAACCATATAGCCTTCTCTTTAGAGCTAAAGGAAAATCAATTAGAAATAGATTGCATGAACTACAAAACACAGAGATGAAATGGTTTGTGTATATGGGAAAATGAGTGCACAAAATGTGGAAAGGAAATACATTATTTTCTTCAGTGATCATTACACAGATCTTAGTTCACAGACCAGAACTTGAATCCATAGGATTTAAACAAATGAACAGAAAAGATGGGAGAGCAGAGCTCAAGTTTAGAGCTCAAACTCCAACCTAGAGTTTGGATTTATTAAATGTCAAAGGGAAAATAAACCAGAACAACAAATCTATCATTTGAGAGTGCAATGCTTGAATTATCTAGTAAACAAATATTAATGGATTATGAGTACAAGTACTCAAAGAAAAATCACAATTTAGTGATAGAAACCAAGTCCATGGCTTCTTTCAGATACCTGTTTGAAACATGATAAAGACGTCATATTGATCTGAAGATGTATTGAAATTTTATGGATGGATAAGTGATTAAAACAATAAAAGCAGATTAAATCCTGGCTCTGACTCTTACACTTGTCCCTTTTATAAAATTCTATGTTTCTAGGTGTTCACTGTAAAATGCAAGGTCTACAAAAAGTAGCTTTCCTCATGGATTATGACAAGCAATATTATAGTTATCCTCAGTATCCTTTGAATTGTTCATATTATTATATA
>NW_026693321.1:0-6236 GCF_021218885.2 Marmota monax
TGTAACACTAAATAAGAACAATGATTAGCATAAGACCCCAATACCACCACTGACACATATGTCAGAATTTCCAATTTTAATTCACTGAGCCAAATATTAAATTAGTGGTTTCCACACCATTTTAAGCTTTGAGACGTCTTTGAAGCTGGAAACACAGGACACAGCAGTATTTTTAAGAGATCAATCAGAGAGACTTTATGGGCAAAAAAATCTAAAAGGCCTTTCATCTCTATGTTAGTAAGAAGCATTCTGATTTTATTTTTATCCTTCTCTGATTTTATCTGATGCTCAGCCTAATTAAGTTCTTGTCTTTTAAAATATTATATATGTATATGTGTGTATAACAGTTTAATTTACATTGTACAGTTTTTACTGTTTCAGGATCAAATACCTACACAGTGAAGATAATCTTTCTCTGTAGCCTGTTCATTGTGATACAATGATTAAAGACCATTAAATGGTAAACATGTTCTGAAAATATATTCCAGAAGTAGAATCAGTAAGAGTGTGTCCATTAGTTAATGACTTCATTTATTTAGAAAAACAACACGTTCATATGAAATATTGAGTTCAGGTAAAGTGTATTGTGAAAATTACAGTAACCACTAATTATATTTTCTTTACAACATCAGATTGCAGAAGTACTGTTGAAAAGTAATCATTGTGGAGGTCAGATCTAAATATGTTTTCTAATAGTGTGTGTTCTGTTGGTGATAATGACTGGACTTTATAATTGAAACAAATGAAATCTTAAAGATTTGGAGAAAAAAATAATAACTATGGAAAGCATATTTGCTATAAACAAGTTTCATTCATTTCCATCATACCATGATGCAAAACTCTCTAATGAGCCTTTCTCTAAAGGAAAGACAGTACTGATTCACAGAAAAGTGATTTTCAAATTTCAATAAAGAAAAAAAAAGCAAGGCAGTCTTGCTCTATTTTAATATATTATTGATTCAAATTAAGATTGCAGGGCTGAGTAATTCTCACCAAGCATTTCCTGCTTTGGAAAACATTTATATAAAGATAGATTACATAAGATTCGGAAATTGCTAATTTAATTAGCTTATGGTTCTCACTGGTATTTTTGAGGTTTAAATGTTTAAACTCTCCTGTAATTTTTTCCCCATCAATTTAAAGTGTTATTAAAATCTGGGTTAATTTAAAAAAAAAAAAAAAATCCAATCTTTGCTTTTACTCTCAGTACATAGCTAAAAAAAAATGGAATGATAGATAGTTGAGTATATATAGTCAGTAACCATCCATTCTGACAATTTTGGCCACCTCAGTGGAAATGATTCCTTCATTTATCATTAAGAATATTTTTACATTTTCTTATTCTTTCTGTGTGCTTGTGTATTCTTCCATTACTGATTGGTTTATGGACATATATACATTTCTTTCTTTTATTCAGCATTTTCTAAATGTAGCTATTTTTCATTGCATTGTCTTTTGAGAGTTAGGGTTTTTTGTTCTGTATATATTTTTTGTTTTGTATTTTTTTAATTGTTTCTGTGTCACTCTTTTATTCTCCTGGTTATAGCGAAAATCTCTTCTCTATTTTTCTCTCCATTTATTTATTTCTCTTATTTTCTCCTCCATCCTTATAACTCTCATCTGCTATCTCTTCTGCATTCCCTCTGTTCACTTTTTAAAATTTCAAAATTTTTTCCCTATCTTCCTGTCTCACATTATTTCCTCTTACTGACTGTAATTTTGCCATCTTTAAACTAATTGGTTTATATCACTCTTGATCCCACCATCAATGTTATTGCAATTATTACTTCCGTGGATGACATAGTTGACACCTGTTTCTTGTCTTAATGTCAGATTTAGTTTATATTTATGCACTGATTAATTGTTAGCAATTGCTGACCCACTTTTTCTGTTTTTTGTAGCAATTAACATTTTAGAAGTCATAATAGAATCCAGGTATTTATTTTAATGCTGTATATTATTTGTATCCAATTTTGTTATTGTTTATTTCTTCTTATTCTGTGAGTAGCTGGATATATACAGTGACACTACAGGTTTACAGGGTAGAGAAGTGCATTGCTGAAATAAATTCAACCAAAATATAGATCACCTTGCTACACATGGAAATTAATGGCATTCAATCACTAACTATACTTTAATACAGAGAATAATAGAGATAAAAACTCAGACTAATGATAAGGCCTCAAATAGAAACAGCTGGGGTGGGGTTCATGGTTTCCCCCTATGTAAATCCACTGCACAAAATAGAGAGAATTAATTCAAAGGCTGTTATCACCCTACTTATAAAGGAGTCTTAATCCAGATCACTAAAGGACACTTTGGAATTTTTTTTTAAAGCAGGTACATATTATGCCTTAAAAATGGAAGAGGCCTGGGTTTGTGACTCAGTTGTAGAGTGCTTGCCTAGCACACATGAGGCTCTGGGTTTGATCCCTAGTACCAGATAAAAAAACTAACTAAATAAAAGTATTGTGTCCATCTGTAACTATTTTTTTAAAACAAGTATGGAAGACAAATATGCATAAAACCCAAAACAAGTCTATAAGAATTATGTAAAAATAAGGTAACATGAAATCACTTAAAAGTTCCTAATTTAGCAACAACTGATGCAAAGATATTGAAATTTTTAAAACATCAGGTATACAGTTCAAAAAGTAAATTATTATAAACTATAATCAATGAAATTATCGTATTTTAAAACGATCAATGAATTATAAAAATGATCAATGAATTCCAAGAGAACACAGAAAATCAATTGAATGAATTAAAAAAAATCATTACAGAATATAAATGAAAAATTCAACAAGATAGAAATATTGAAAATGAACCAAACATAAATCTTGAAAGTCAAAGATAAAATAAATCAAATAAAAGGTCAGTTGAAAATCTTTATACTACAGTAGACAATACTGAAAACAGAACATCAGATATAAAAGAAAAAGTGGCCAATTTGAATATTCACACAGTACTAAAGTAAAGAAAATAAGCAACCGTGATGATAATAATTATTTAATGAAAGAGTCCATATAGAAGAAATAAAAAACAAACCCTGAAGTTCACAAATGAGCAAATCTGATGGGAAGAGTAGCTAAGCAAATGAGAAAGAGGACCACATTAAACATAAATGAATCAAAATGACAGGAATTAATAAACATCTCTTTGTAATGACATTGAGTATAAATCATCTCCATTCTTTAATTAAAATATATAGTCTGGAAGAATGGGTTATAAAACAAGACCTAATGATATCTTGTTCACAAACAACACACCTTACAGGAAAAAACAGCCATAGGCTGAACTTAACAAGATAAAAATTTATACATAATGCAAATGGAATCAGAAAGTAAGCAGGATTATCTACTCTTATCTGACGAACAGATTTCAAGCCAAAATTAATCAGAAGAGACAAAGCTGGTCACTTCATACTGGTAAAATAAATAATCCAACAAGAACATATAACAATTATAAATATTTAAGTCATAAACATGGATCCAACAAATTACATAAGAGACACTAGTCAAATTGAAGCCTCAGTTAGACCTGAATAAAATAATTCTTGGGAATTTCAACATTTTTCTCTCATCTTTGATAGGTCATCCAGACATAGAATCAATAAGAAATCTTTGAACCTGAAAAATATTATCAGTCAAATGACTTATGGATATCTATAGAACATTTCATTCAACAGCATCTGAATATACTTTTTTCTCAGCAGCTCAAGAAAATCTTCTCCAAAACAGACAATATTTAAGGCAACAAAGCAACTCTCATCAAATACAAAACAAGTGACATTACTGATTATATTCTACCAGATCATAATTGGATGAAATTAAAAATCAACATGACAGAAACATACAAAAACTATATGAACATATGGAGATTGGACAATCTCTATTGTATAAAAATGGATTATAGAAGAAATTAAGGGAGAAATTTAAAAATTCTTAAACTCAACTGAGAATAGTAATACAACCTCTGGCACAGAATGAAGGAATTTCTAAAAGAAAAGTTTATAGCTATGAGTTCCTGTATAATAAAATCATGAAGATTCCACATAAAACCTATTTTTTTTCATTTCATGGCCCTTGAAAAAGAAGAACAAATCAATTCCAAAACCAGTAAAATAGCAACAAGGAAAGATAAATAAATAAGAGAGAGAAAACAGGAAAGAAAGAAGTCAAATTATTAGTTTGTAGATGATATGATCCTATATCTAGAAGAGCCAAATGACTCCAACAAACAACTGATATTGCTGATAAACAAATTTGACAAAGTAGCTGTGTACAAAATCAACATACAAAAATCAATAGCTTTCTTATATACCAACAATGAATCTGCAGAGAAAAAAATCAAGACAAAATAACAACAACAACAACAAATACCTAGGAATAAAACTAACAAAAGAGTTAAAAGACCTCTAAAATTGAAGATTGAAATTATAGAAGACATAAAATAAGATGGAAAGACCCCCCATGTTCATGGATGGGTAGAATTAATATTATTAAAATCGCCAACTATCCAAAGCAATATACATAATATATATATGTAATCCTCATGAAATTATCAATGACAATCTTCACAGAACTAGAAAAGATAATCCTAATATTCATCTGGAAGAATAAAAGACGCATAATAGTCAAAGCAATTATAACCCTAAAAGCAATGCTGGAGGCATCACAATGTCTGATGTCAAATTATACTACAGAGCTCTAGCAACAAAAACTATGTGGTACTGACATGAATAAGACATATTGACCAGTAATATAGAATAGAAAACACAGAGAAAACCACACACATGCCAAAAACATACTTGGAGAAAAGATTGCCTTTTAAATAAATAATGCTGTGAATATTGTAGAAAAATGAAACTATACTCTTCTCTCTTACCCTGCACAAAAATCAACTCAAAATGGATCAAAAACCTAGAAATTAGAACCAATACTATACAAATCCTAGGAGAAAATGTAGGGTCAACAACACTCCAGCATATAGGCACAGGCAATGGCTTTCTCAAATAGAACACCTAAAGGTCAGGAAATAATTCCAAGAGTAGATAAATTGGAAGGCATCAAATTAAAAAGCTTCTGAACAGCAAAGGAAACAATTAGAATTGTGAAGAGAGAACTTATGAAATGGAAGAAAATCTTTGCATTACACCTTCTGACAAATGATTAATATTTAGAATATATAAAGAATTCCCAAAACTTTACACCAAAAAAAATCAAACAACCCAAATAATCAAAGAGAAAATGAACTAAAAAGATGCTTCTCAGAAGAATAAATATAAATAGGCAACAAAATATAGAAACAAAAAATGATCAACATCATTAGAAACAAGGGAAATGAAAACTACACTGAGATTTTATCTTTCACCACTCAGAATACTAGTCATTGAGAATAAAAAGAAAACTAAATGCTGGAGAGGATATGCAGAAAAAATTTTTTACACTATTGAGGGAATTTTAAATGAGTACAACCACTATGGAAATCAGTATGGATAGTTTTCAAAGAGTAAGCATGTAAGTATCATATCACCCAGTATACCATTTCTCAGTATTTACCCTAAAGGATTAAAGTCATCTTATAACAGTGATACATGCATACCCATTTTATAGCAGTACAACTCATAATACACAAAGTATGGAACCAGTGTAAGTGCCTGCCAATGGATGACTGAATAAAGAAAATGTGGTATATATACACAATGGAGTTTTATTCAGCCAAAATAACAAATAAAAATATGTCATTTTATAAAAAAATATTAATGGAATTAGAGTCTCTTACATGAAATAAGTCAAACTCAGAAAGTCATGGGTTGTATATTTTCTCTCATATTTGCAAGGTAGAGAGGAAAAATGGAAAAAATGAGGGTTGACCTCATGGAAATCAAAGGGAGATCAGTGGAGAAAGGGACCAATGGGAGGGAGGTGGGAAAGGAAGGGAAATTCCTGGGAAATTTTATTGGCCAAATTATTCTCTTATATTGTGTACCTGTATGATTATGTAACATCAGATCTCATCATTATGTACAACCAAATGAACCAATAAAAATGTAGGAAAAGCAGAGAAATTATTGGTATGTAAACTAAGAAGAGAACAGCATGTATTATTAGAATTTGGGAGTTATGGATACTTTTAAATTGACCCAGTGACTCACTTTCTTTGGAAAGAGATGTGTGTAATGTCATAGAAGGCTCCATTAGGCTTACTTGTAGAAATAAGTGTGTGTGGGTGTG
>NW_026693322.1:0-102864 GCF_021218885.2 Marmota monax
AAAATGGGTCAAGGAGCTTGATATCAAATCAGAGACGCGCCGTCTGATAGAAGAAAAAGTTGGCTACGATCTACAGTCGGTGGGGTCGGGCTCCAAATTCCTCAATAGGACACCCATAGCACAAAAGTTAATAACAAGAATCAACAAATGGGACTTACTCAAACTAAAAAGTTTTTTCTCAGCAAAAGAAACAATAAGAGAGGTAAATAGGGAGCCTACACCCTGGGAACAAATCTTTACTCCTCACACTTCAGATAGAGCCCTAATATCCAGAGTATACAAAGAACTCAAAAAATTAGACAATAAGAGAACAAACAACCCAATCAACAAATGGGCCAAGGACCTGAACAGACACTTCTCAGAGGAGGACATACAGTCAATCAACAAGTACATGAAAAAATGCTCACCATCTCTAGCTGTCAGAGAAATGCAAATCAAATCCACCCTAAGATACCATCTCACTCCAGTAAGATTGGCAGCCATTAGGAAGTCAAACAACAACAAGTGCTGGCGAGGATGTGGGGAAAAGGGTACACTTGTACATTGCTGGTGGGACTGCAGATTGGTGCAGCCAATTTGGAAAGCAGTATGGAGATTTCTTGGAAAGCTGGGAATGGAGCCACCATTTGACCCAGCTATTCCCCTTCTTGGTCTATTCCCTAAAGACCTAAAAAGAGCATGCTACAGGGACACTGCTACATCGATGTTCATAGCAGCACAGTTCACAATAGCAAGACTGTGGAACCAACCTAGATGCCCTTCAATAGATGAATGGATAAAAAAAATGTGGCATTTATACACAATGGAGTATTACTCTGCATTAAAAAATGACAAAAATCATAGAATTTACAGGGAAATGGATGGCATTAGAGCAGATTATGCTAAGTGAAGCTAGCCAATCCCTAAAAAACAAATGCCAAATGTCTTCTTTGATATAAGGAGAGTAACTAAGATCAGAGTAGGGACGAAGAGCAGGAGAAGAAGATTAACATTTAACAGGGATGAGAGGTGGGAGGGAAAGGGAGAGAGAAGGGAAATTGCATGGTAATGGAAGGAGACCCTCAGGGTTATACAGTGGAGGGGGTAGAGAGAGAGGAGGGGAGGGGAGGGGAGAGGTGGGGAAGGGGGAGGGGGGAGGATGGGAAAGGCAGCGGAGCACAACAGACACTAGTATGGCAATATGTAAATCAATGGATGTGTAACTGATGTGATTCTGCAATCTGTGTATGGGGTGAAGGTGGGAGTTCATAACCCACTTGAATCAAAGTGTGGAATATGATATGTCAAGAAATTTGTAATGTTTTGAACAACCCACAATAAAAAATTAAAATAAATAAATAAATAAATAAACAAACAAACAAACAAAAAAAAGGCATTTGACCTTGAAAAATCTGGATCCTCTTTTTTTATCATTTTTTGTATTTTGAATTTTGAAAATATTTCAGTTTTTATATATGACAACAGAATGTATTACAATTCATACTACACAACTTTTCATATTTCCGGTTGTACACAAAGTAGAGTCACATCCTTTGTGTCTTCATACATATACCTAGGATAATGATGACTATCACATTCCACCGTCTTTCCTACCCCTATGCCTCCTCCCTTCCCCTTCCCCTTCACCCTATCTAGAGTTCATTTAATCCTCCCATCCACCTCCTCCCCATAGCATATTATGGATCAGCATCCTTAAATCAGAGAAATCATTTAGCATTTGAATTTTTGGGATTAACTAATTTCACTTAGAATTATATTCTCCAGCTCCATCCATCTACTTGCAAATGCCATGATTTTATTCTTTTTTAATGCTGAACAATATTCCATTGTGTATATATGCCACATTTTCTTTATCCATTCATCTACTGAAGGACATCTAGATTGGTTCCACAGTTTAGCTATCGTGAATCGTGCTGCTGTAAACATTGATGTGGCTGTGTCCCTATAGTATGCTGTTTTGAAGTCCTTTGGGTATAGACCAAGGAGTAAGATAGCTGGGTCAAATGGTGGTTCCATTCCCAATTTTCCCAGAATTCTCCATACTGCTTTCCATATTGGCTGCACGAATATGCAGTCCCACCAGCAATCCTCTCCAACACCTATTGTTGTTGGTCTTCATAATAGCTGCCATTCTGACTGGAGTGAGATGAAATCTTAGAGTAGTTTGGATTTGCATTTCTCTAATTGCTAGAGATGTTGAACATTTTTTCATATATTTGTTGATCGATTGTATATTATCTTCTGAGAAGTGTGTGTTCAGTTCCTTGGTCCATTTATTGATTGGGTTATTTGTTGTTGTTGTTGTTGGGTTTTTTTTTTTGGTGTTTAGATTTTTGAGTTCTTTATATATTCTAGAGATTACTGCTGTATCTGATGTGTGTGTGGTAAGAATTTGTTCCCAATTAGTAGACTCTCTATTCACCTCACTGGACAAACACCATCTGCCTACTTCTCCAGTCTCCCAGGGCTCAACCAAGGAGTTGCAGGGCCAAAAACTTTCCTGTGGTCCATCAGAGAGCTGTCCTCTACCCAGAGCTGATGCCTGGAGACTCAAGAAGAGAAAGAAGCCCATGCCAATGGCCCTGCTGCTGTCCCTACCCTGGCATGGAGGTTGGCTGCCCCCAGCTGCCATGAAGACTCTTCTGTGTCTGGAGGAAGATGTAGGCACACTGCTGAGGGAGATTCCAAGTGCAAAGAAGAAGGTGGAAGATGATATCAAGGTCTTGGAGGGTAGAAGAGAAGGTGTGGAGGCCTGCACCACCACTCTGCCTGTCCATTCTTGCTTCCCAGCTGGGCACATAGTTGAACTTCAGATTCACTGACTCTACCCATGGACCCCTCCCAGATCCCTGCTGTTCCTGCAAGCAAGCAGTGCGAATTGCAGGCTGTCATGCCCCTTAACCTGCCTGTCCATATACCTCCCACTCACCAAATAGTGATGAAGGGGAAAACCCTAGTTCCCCTCCTCTGCCTCATCCCACTAACTCTCTTTCTCCATTGAGGCCAAGACCCAATGTGGGAGTTACCCTTACTTGGTTTCATCATGTTGTTCTTACAATAGCTGTGGCATCTCCCTTACACCCACCCCCCCACACTTCATATCCAGGTCCCTTTTCCCTCCTAAGCTACCCCCTGCAGAATGGAATCCCAAACCCCCATGTGAGTTGATTCTTCTCCTCCTCGTGCTCCTCCTCCATTTGCTTCTCCTCCTGCTGCTCCTCTTACTCCTCCTCCTCATTCCGTTCCAAGCCCCACTCTGGTCCCTTCCAACTGCAACCCCAATAGCCATGGCCAGAACTTAACTACTGCAAATATCTCTCCCACCAACACAGCCAAGGACTCTGTTCACCTGACTCATCATCCCACTGTGCAGCCTGAGGACATAGCCATGGATACTACTCCCCCTTCTATAGCAGTGATATTTCCTTCTCCCAATACCTCCAATGACAGCTCCTATCCAGGCCCCCAGGTCCACGGCCCGAGGCAGCAGAAGCAGCCAACAAATGGATGAGTCTCCACTGGATCCCCAACCCCTCAGCTCTCCTGCCTCAACTCATATCTGAACAATTCCTATATCCCACCAACCACTCCTCAGTCTGTATCTAGGAGCCATCCTGGGGAGCAATGGAGAGTCTTGTTTTGTGATGCCCTCCTGTTCATAGTGATCCCAGTTCTGAACCCGCACTGGCCTCCCTGCTGGCAAACAGAGCCAGTGCACCATCAAACACAAAGTTTGAATTACATGAGCCCATGGATACCACCTCTCCTCCCAAGGTCCTTACAATCTCCTCCTGCCTCCCAGAACCTCTTTGGGCCATAGTATGGGGTGTTTACAGGTTCTAGGAACCTCCTTCAGACTCGTAGCATTAGCACAGCTCCCTTATCCACAAGTTGGGGTACACATCAGGCTCAGGGACCACGTGCCAGTGTCCACAATACATGAGGTTCTGTAGCCACCTGTCAGCCCCCATCTAGAGCCACTGGTGGGCAGCAACAGCACACACATTCTTTTTGGGTAACCCAGGAAGGAAGCCCAGCCCAGGCTATGGGCTTAACTTTTCAACATTTCAATTGCTGAGTGGTAGCAAAGGGCAATCAGGACTTGGGGATATGACATCCCCCAAGGCCCCTTGGGTACACTACTCAACAGCTGGTCAGCCTTCCCAAGGTGCAGTGCAGGGAGTCATAGCCTCCTGGACTGGCTTGCACTTGCCCACAGGTAGGCTATATCCGGGACAGGGCTTCACAAGTGTCCAGCTCCACTCTCAGACCTGTAGTGTTCTTGGGACCTGCAACTGCTAAGACTGGATAGAAGGCTGGTTTTGGAGTGCCCATTCCAGACCCAGGGTCCAAACCTGCAGCCAGCCTTAAACACCGTGGATCTAAAACTTCCACTGTTGAGCAGGAAGGGATCCACAAGGACACCTGGCTTGACACCCCTACAAAACACACACCCTTGCTTGAGGCGAACCTGATTGATCTGAGCTCTGGACCTTTTCCCTGGTTTTGGATCTGACTAGGATGTTTATTGCTAGCTAGAGGGCCTCCCTTTCCCCTCACCTTTTTGCCTCAGTGGTCTTCTTCTTTCCCCAGAAATGTACATAAATTGTTGTTACTTCAAGTTCTTCTCTCTCTCTGCTTATGTATCTTCCTTACTATATTAATGATGTTATAAGGTGATCGCTTAGATGTAATCCAATGGATTTTGTGAATTCCTAATGGATGAAGACACAAGACCTAATATAAATACAGATGGTCTCTGACTTGCAGTGCTTTGACTTAAGATAACTCAACTTTACTATAATGCCAAAGCCCTAAGCATGCAGTGGAAACCTCATCATAATAGATGTAAAATAATCACCATAAGGCTAGGAAAAAATTCAATAAACTCAGCAAACCCAGAAAAACAATGGCTAAGCAATGCTGAGACATATAAGAGACGTGAACAGAAAGTGAGCAGGCAGATAGCCACACAGGTGATTCCCTGACTAAAGGAGTATGTCACACATGGTCTAGATTGCTCTTATATGTGTTCTCTTGGTTTTGCATTATAGCATCATACTCAAAGTACTGTGTACTCACACCATACAAGTACTGTGCTGGGTTGTTTGGCATTCGATCTTTCTAAACTCCTTATGTATTGGTAGGATTCAGCATGAAAACAGATTTAAAGACATAGCTAAATATTGTATAATTTTATTGAAAGTCATTGGACAAAAAAGATGAGGCAGATCTATACTCTCCTGCAGGCACCCTTGGCCTCTCTCAGCATCCAGAATCACCTTCCTCTCTGGCCAGTCTCCATGCTCAGTTCTCACCCCAGGAGCCAGTAGTTAGCTCAGAGCAGCACCGGAGCATGGATGGCCTTGACTGTGGTGGGCTGGTGTCTGCCCAAGTGCTTTGAACCCAGAGCTGCAGCTGGGTGTCTCTGGGGCCCTTCCATGGATGAAGCTCTCCAAGGCCTTCCCCATCTCTTCCTCATCCTTGTTCTTCTGCTTTCAGGATAGAGAGCATGGCACCAGTAGTGCAATCAACTGCAGAGGCTACAGCTGGACATGCTACAGTGATGGTCTCCTGGTCCACTTCTTGCTGCTCAGCTTCTGAGGCTGGCAACCTTCGGGGCTCCCTCTAGACCTTCGGTTCCATGGTTGCTGTCCCCATCGAGCTAGGAAGACCTAAGCTCTTCACTGACTTCCACCAGGACACGCTGTGGTCCAGGCGTGATGCAAGCTGAGCCCCTGTGCACCTCAGCAGGCCAAGATCTGGTAACCAGACCAACTCCGCCCTCTCCAGCTAGGAACCAGCTGCTTAAGATGGCCGCGACCTGCAGCTTCTTACAACCTGCAGCCACAGCAGCTGCAGCCACTACCAAGTCCAGGTCCCCGCTCTAGGTGCCCACCACCCGCATGGGTTCCATGCTGCCTGGCCCCCCTTACCGGCAAGGGGTGGACAGCAGCCCTCCCACGACGCAGGAGGAACATCAACCCTCACTGGTTTGCCCCAAGCCTCAGAGGACAGACCCCCACAAGGCAGCTGAGGTGGTGCTGCCAGAGGGGGGCCCCAGAGCCTGGCTTAGCCTACTCACTAAGCACCTGACATCCCCTACTTGCTGAGCCCTCCTACGTCTAATCACGCAGCGCAGATGCCTGGGGGGCACACCATATGGGGGGCATCCGGGCGACAACGGCGTGAGCAAACGTGGCTGGAGCAACCTGGCACCCATTGGCGGCCAAGAGCGCCAGTGCAGGTAGATGTCTGTAGCCCGGAGCGCAGAATACCATCATCACCATCACCACCTGAGTCTTTAGTTGCCTTCATGGGTGCCACTGACGCCTGCCTGGCTTACTGGGGCCCTTCCAGACTAAGGTGCTGCACAGCTTGCAGAGCCAAGCCTGAGCCCTGTTAGCAGTGCCTAGTGGCCCAGCACAGACCTGCTGGAGGACTTGCAGAGAGCCACAAGTGCACATACTAGGCTCCATCAGATGCCTCCACTTGATACTCTCAGTGCTTTGTGTTTGAAGTTTAGAGTGTGCGACATGAAACGAACCTGCTCACAAGGAGCAGCGGTTCTGAGATTACAGAAAAGAAGTGCACTGACTTCACCCTGCCCAGACCTCTAGGTTTCAATTAGCTCTTCTGCATTCCAGTGTAATTCTCTTATGGGGGCATCCTGGTGGAGTCAAATTGAATCCCACAATTCACTTATCTGCACATTTGTCATGATTTTTCTTGCAGAAATGTCCACTGCCATTCATATATTCATAAATGCATGGCCAAGGGCACCCTGGAACTGAGAAATATGTTTACCCTTGAAGACAGTGATGTCATCTTGCAGTGGTTCCTAGGGGAGGCCTTTCATTGATGGTGGTGACCACAAGGCAGGGTATTGCAGTGTTTGTTGCTGGGTGGAGGCAGCAGTGCCATAGTGGAGCAATAGACCTCCATGCAGTGAGCAGCTCCTTGGAGAGCCCATCCCAGAAAAGACTCTCAGCCAAAGGAACCAATATTAACACCAAGTCCAAAATTGTGTTTCTGGCAGTTTTAATAAGTTATAAATTTTATAATCCAGGCAGGGTGGTATACATACCTGTAATCCCAGAGACATGGGAGACTGAGGCAGGAGGATCACAAGTTCAAAGCTAGACTCAGCAACTTATTGAGGCCCTAAGCAACTTAGTGAGACCCTCTCAAAAGCAAAAGTAAAAAGGGGTGGGGTTATAGCTCAGTACTTATAGTTAAGTGGCCCTGGGTTCAATCCACAGTACCAAAAAACAACAACAACAAACATATGAAATAAAGAAATTTTAAAGACAAAACAGAGCCCAGGAGTTAACTAAGTGACTCTCACTATGATAACTTATATAAAAAATATATCTCAGAAAGAATAGTGATCACATAAGATCACAGATGAAAGAAGAAATATTGTGCAAAGGAAAAAGGACATAAACATGGACTGATGAAAACAAACATTATTTATCTTGATTACTGAGGGCTTTTTAGTGCTTTCTTAAATTTTGTGCCCAAGGCATGTTCACTTTACCATAACTTGAGGAAGTGTCTCACCATTCAATGTGAATAATTTCACATTACCCTATATTCAATAGGGTCCCCCCACCTCCTATCTCCATCCTTAGCTATCCAGAGTTTGGCTCAATATTTTGAGATAATTAACTTCTAGACTTTTTCTTGGAGGAAGACAGGAGATCTGAGTCTAGCAATTGTTGTTATGCAGACACCCAGAAAATTTCCTGCTTTTATCCTTACATGGGATGCTTTTTATAAATACTCAAGTATTTTCAATTCCTGCACCTTTCAATCCCCAGTACCAAAAGAAATAAACAAACAAAAAAGGATGAAATAAAGGCATTTTAATGACAAAACAACTCAGGAGTTAACTAAGAGACCCACACTATGATAATTTCTAAAAAAAACAAAAACAAAAACAAAAACCAAAAAAAAAAAAAAACCTCAGCAAGAAGAATAGTGATCACATAAGGAAGATCACAGATAAAAGAAGAAATACTGTCCAAAGGAAAAAAAATATTGTGCAATGTCAATTGACTTCATTTAGGGCTTTCTCTACTGCCAGCTTAGGTTTCAGTTTTTTGAGGGTTCATGAAGTCAGTTATCAACTATCTCTCCTGGCATCCAAAATTGTGTTCTTCTCTTCCATTATCAATGCCCTCATGAATTTCTAATTCTTTAAATTTCTTTTCCTAATGCAAATTAAAACTGCACTGAGATTTCACCTCACTCGAGTCAGAATGGCAATTATCAAGAATATAGGGGCTGGGGTTGGGGCTCAGTGGTAGAGTGTTTGCCTAGCATGTCCGATGCCCTGGCTTCGGTCCTCAGCACCACATAAAACAATAAATAAATAAAATAAAGGTTTTTTTAAAAAAAGACTATGAAAAGAAAAATTGCTTTAAAAAAATAATAAAGTGACAATAATTGTTGGTAAGGAAATGGGGGAAAGGGTACACTCATACACTGCTGATGGGACTGCAAATTGGTGCAACTACACTGGACCAATTGAAGATTCCTTAAAAAACTAGGAATGGAAACACCTTTTGACCCAGTTATCCCACTCCTTACTATATATCCACAAGATAAAATCAGTATACTACAGTGACACAGCCACATCACAATAGAAGACACAGAAGCTCAATTCACAATAGCTAAGCTATGGAACCAATCTAGGTACCCATCAACAGATGAATGGATAAAGAAAATGTGGTATCTATACACAATGGAATATTACTCAGCCACAAAGAAGAATGACTTTATGACATATGCTGGTAAATGAGTGGATCTGGAGACTATCATACTAAGTGAAATAAGCCAATCCCCAAAAAACAGAGGTTGAATGTTCTCTCTAATATGTGGATGCTAACACAATGGGTAGGTGGAGCTGGTTGGTAAAAGTTCAGTGGATTAGACAAATGAGAATGAAAGGCAGGGAGAGGGGATAGGAATTGGAAAGACAGTGGAATGATTCTGACATACCTTTCCTTTGTACATGTGTGAATACATCACAGTGAGACTCAACATCATGTACATCCACAAGACTGGGATTAAAATATGATATATTCTGTGTTTGTATAAATATATCAAAATAGATTCTACTGCAATGTATAGCTAAAAAGAACAAATTAAAAAATTTTTAAAGAGAGAAAGAAAAAAATTCCTTTTCCTAGCATGTTAAAGGAGTTTTGGTTGGATGTGGAGATTTTCCCAGTCTGCCATATTTCACTTTTAGTCCATCTCCTGTGACTGTATCTTTTTTTTTTTTAATTTTTTATTGTGGGTTGTTCAAAACATTACAAATTTCTTGACATATCATATTCCACACTTTGATTCAAGTGGGTTATGAACTCCCACCTTCACCCCATACACAGATTGCAGATTCACATCAGTTACACATCCATTGATTTACAAATTGCCATACTAGTGTCTGTTGTGCTCCGCTGCCTTTCCCATCCTCCCCCCTCCCCCCTCCCCACCTCTCCCCTCCCCTCCCCTCCTCTCTCTCTACCCCCTCCACTGTATAACCCTGAGGGTCTCCTTCCATTACCATGCAATTTCCCTTCTCTCTCCCTTTCCCTCCCACCTCTCATCCCTGTTAAATGTTAATCTTCTTCTCCTGTTCTTCGTCCCTACTCTGTTCTTAGTTACTTTCCTTATATCAAAGAAGACATTTGGCATTTGTTTTTTAGGGATTGGCTAGCTTCACTTAGCATAATCTGCTCTAATGCCATCCATTTCCCTGTAAATTCTATGATTTTGTCATTTTTTAATGCAAAGTAATACTCCATTGTGTATAAATGCCACATTTTTTTTATCCATTCATCTATTGAAGGGCATCTAGGTTGGTTCCACAGTCTTGCTATTGTGAACTGTGCTGCTATGAACATCGATGTAGCAGTGTCCCTGTAGCATGCTCTTTTTAGGTCTTTAGGGAATAGACCAAGAAGGGGAATAGCTGGGTCAAATGGTGGCTCCATTCCCAGCTTTCCAAGAAATCTCCATACTGCTTTCCAAATTGGCTGCATCAATCTGCAGTCCCACCAGCAATGTACAAGTGTACCCTTTTCCCCACATCCTCGCCAGCACTTGTTGTTGTTTGACTTCCTAATGGCTGCCAATCTTACTGGAGTGAGATGGTATCTTAGGGTGGTTTTGATTTGCATTTCTCTGACAGCTAGAGATGTTGAGCATTTTTTCATGTACTTGTTGATTGACTGTATGTCCTCCTCTGAGAAGTGTCTGTTCAGGTCCTTGGCCCATTTGTTGATTGGGTTGTTTGTTCTCTTATTGCTGTGACTGTATCTTTACCAGAGATTTCCCCAGCAGACTTTCCCTTTCATCTCAACCCTCAGAACTAAGTCACACTCGCAATCTCAAACTGTCTCAAACAAGGAGAACAGACTGTGGTGCTGATTTGGGGTGGTGTGAATGTTTGAGACCCACCACAGCAGTCCCTTCTGAGGTTTAGATGTGGTTTTCGTCCTAGGTCCGTGGGTTGGGATCCTCAGGGGGCAGTATTGAGAAGGGGTGGATCCTGTAAGAGGTGAGGCCAAGTGGGAGGCCTAAGGTCATTGGGAGAGTGACCTCAGAAGGACACTCTGAGCACAGAAAAAACCCTGGTTTCTGTCTGGTGATGTGATTTTTTTCTTCACCTTCTCACATCAAATCACAGGATGTGGCAGAGCCAAGAGGGCCCTGACAAAACCCATGCCTTTGAACTTCCAAAACTATGAACTAAATAAAACCTTTTTTTTTTTTTAAAGAAGTTAGACTGCCTCAGGTATTCCATTATAGCCATGCAAAAGTGACTATGTAGTCACCTTCAAAAACCTTAATCAGGGCTTAGAGAGTCAAACTCCAAACCACTATTCAAATGAGGAAGTAACCTCTTAAAGACAATGGTCATATCTCTTAATGGTTTCTATCTTTAGCAATGGCTGTGGTTGTTTGACTGAAGGATAATCTATTTCATAAATACAAGATATGCAGAACATACTTATGCATAAATGGTGAAGTGATAAGGGCAAAATGAAACTGAAATAAGAACAGAAAGAGTGGGGAAAGGAAAGTTTAAGTCTGTGTTTATACTGTCTGATTTGCAATGGGCTAACCAGGAAGAGTGACCCTTTCTTAATATGTGTGAAGAGGCATATTAAATGTCAAGAAGCTAAAGGACAGGATGAAATTACTAAATCCAATTACTTCAAGGCCTGTTCTCTTAAGGTCATGTTGATATAACAATGGCCAAATTGCTCTAGGATAAAAGTTTGGCCTGTTTTATTTACTGTGGTCTTATATTTACACCTGAGACATTCATTTGGAAATCCCAGTTCTATTCTGCAAGACAGTAAAACAGCTTCTGAAAAATTTAATCAAGTGATGTTTGAGTCTGAAATTAAAATTGGACACGATCATAATTTGGCTTAATATGTGATATTAAAGAGAATATCAATTTACTAAATAGAATAAAGGTCATGAACTCTGTGTTTGAGGAGGAAAGAATTAGAGACAATGAGCCCCCTGCCATGCCAACCCCCTTGTAGTACTGGGTGTTAAATCCAGGGGCTTTTGCATGCTAGGCAAGCACTCTACCACTGAGCTGCATCCCCAGGTAGAGAACTCATTTTTTCCACTTTGCTTTACAGGGTTTGTTGAGAGTACTGAAAGTACTTTTACAATTTTATCCCTTTATTTTCTTTTTTGGAAATGTTTAAAAATCGACACAAAATAATTCTACATATTTATTACATATAGTGAGATGTTTGAATATATGTACTCAGTTTATCAATTTTTGTGTTGTGAACATTCATTAAATGTACTCTTTTAAAAAAATCTTTATTTTTTAGTTGTAGTTGGACGCAATACTTTTATTTCATTTATTTTTATGTGGTGCTGAGGATCGAACCCAAGACCTTGCACTTGCTAGGTGCGTGCTCTAAGGCTAAGCCACAACCCCAGCCCCATTAAATGTACTCTTTTTTTTTTTTTTTTTTTTATTGTTGGTTGTTCAAAACATTACATAGTTCTTGATATATCATCTTTCACACTTTGCTTCAAGTGGGTTATGAACTCCCATTTTTAGCCCATATACAGATTGCAGAATCACATCAATTACACATCCATTGATTTACATATTGCCATACTTGTGACTGTCATGTTCTGCTACCTTTCCTATCCTCTACTATCCCCCCTCCCCTCCCCTCCCCACCCCTCTTCTCTCTCTACCCCCTCTATTGACCTTCATTTCTCCCCCTTGTATTATTTTTCCCTTTCCCCTCATTTCCTCTTGTATGTTCTTTTGTATAACCCTGAGGGTCTCCTTCCATTTCCATGCAATTTCCCTTTTCTCTCCCTTTCCCTCCCACCTCTCATCTCTGTTTAATGTTAATCTTCTTCTCATGCTCTTCGTCCCTACTCTGTTCTTAGTTACTCTCCTTATATCAAAGGAGACATTTGGCATTTGCTTTTTAGGGATTGGCTAGCTTCACTTAGCATAATCTGCTCTAGTGCCATCCATTTCCCTGCAAATTCTATGATTTTGTCATTTTTTAATGCAGAGTAATACTCCATTGTGTATAAATGCCACATTTTTTTAATCCATTCGTCTATTGAAGGGCATCTGGGTTGGTTCCAAAGTCTTGCTATTGTGAATTGAGCTGCTATGAACATCCTTGTAGCAGTGTCCCTGTAGCATGCTCTTTTTAGGTCTTTAGGGAATAGACCAAGAAGGGGAATAGCTGGGTCAAATGGTGGCTCCATTCCCAGCTTTCCAAGAAATCTCCATACTGCTTTCCAAATTGGCTGCACCAATTTGCAGTCCCACCAGCAATGTACAAGTGTACCCTTTTCCCCACATCCTCGCCAGCACTTGTTGTTGTTTGACTTCCTAATGGCTGCCAATCTTACTGGAGTGAGATGGTATCTTAGGGTGGTTTTGATTTGCATTTCTCTGACTGCTAGAGATGGTGAGCATTTTTTCATGTACTTGTTGATTGATTGTATGTCCTCCTCTGAGAAGTGTCTGTTCAGGTCCTTGGCCCATTTGTTGATTGGGTTGTTTGTTCTCTTATTGTCTAATTTTTTGAGTTCTTTGTATACTCTGGATATTAGGGCTCTGTCTGAAGTGTGAGGAGTAAAGATTTGTTCCCAGGATGTAGGCTCTCTATTTACCTCTCTTATTGTTTCTTTAGCTGAGAAAAAACTTTTTAGTTTGAGTAAGTCCCATTTGTTGATTCTAGTTATTAACTTTTGTGCTATGGGTGTCCTATTGAGGAATTTGGAGCCCGACCCCACAGTATGTAGATCGTAGCCAACTTTTTCTTCTATCAGACGGCGCGTCTCTGATTTGATATCAAGCTCCTTGACCCATTTTGAATTCACTTTTGTGCATGGTGAGAGAAAGGGATTCAGTTTCATTTTGTTGCATATGGATTTCCAGTTTTCCCAGCACCATTTGTTGAAGATGCTATCCTTCCTCCATTGCATGCTTTTAGCCCCTTTATCAAATATAAGATAGTTGTAGTTTTGTGGATTGGTTTCTGTGTCCTCTATTCTGTACCATTGGTCCACCCGCCTGTTTTGGTACCAGTACCATGCTGTTTTTGTTACTATTGCTCTGTAGTATAGTTTGAAGTCTGGTATCGCTATACCGCCTGATTCACACTTCCTGCTTAGCATTGTTTTTGCTATTCTGGGTCTTTTATTTTTCCATATGAATTTCATGATTGCTTTCTCTATTTCTACAAGAAATGCTGTTGGGATTTTGATTGGCATTGCATTAAACCTATAGAGAACTTTTGGCAATATCGCCATTTTGATGATGTTAGTTCTGCCTATCCATGAACAGGGTATATTTTTCCATCTTCTAAGATCTTCTTCTATTTCTCTCTTTAGGGTTCTGTAGTTTTCATTGTATAAGTCTTTCACCTCTTTTGTTAGGTTGATTCCCAAGTATTTTATTTTTTTTGAAGATATTGTGAATGGAGTGGTTGTCCTCATTTCCATTTCAGAGGATTTGTCGCTGATATACAGGAATGCCTTTGATTTATGGGTGTTGATTTTATATCCTGCCACTTTGCTGAATTCATTTATTAGCTCTAATAGTTTCTTTGTAGAGCCTTTTGGGTCTGCTAGGTATAGAATCATATCATCTGCAAATAGTGATAATTTAAGTTCTTCTTTTCCTATTTTTATGCCTTTAATTTCTTTCGTCTGTCTAATTGCTCTGGCCAGTGTTTCGAGAACTATGTTGAACAGAAGTGGTGAGAGAGGGCATCCCTGTCTTGTTCCAGATTTTAGAGGGAATGCCTTCAATTTTTCTCCATTCAGAATGATGCTAGCCTGAGGCTTAGCATAGATTGCTTTTACAGTATTGAGGTATGTTCCTGTTATCCCTAGTTTTTCTAGAGTTTTGAACATAAAGGGATGCTGTACTTTGTCGAATGCTTTTTCCGCATCTATCGAGATGATCATATGGTTCTTATTTTTAAGTCTATTGATGTGGTGAATAACATTTATTGATTTCCGTATATTGAACCAGCCTTGCATCCCAGGGATGAATCCTACTTGATCATGGTGCACAATTTTTTTGATATGTTTTTGTATCCGATTCGCCAGAATTTTATTGAGGATTTTTGCATCTAGGTTCATTAGAGATATTGGTCTGAAGTTTTCTTTCTTTGAAGTGTCTTTGTCTGGTTTAGGTATCAGGGTGATGTTGGCCTCGTAGAATGAATTTGGAAGTTCTCCCTCTTTTTCTATTTCCTGAAGTAGCTTGAAAAGTATTGGTATTAGTTCCTCTTTAAAGGTTTTGTAAAATTCAGCTGTATACCCATCCGGTCCTGGGCTTTTCTTAGTTGGTAGTCTTTTTATGGTTTCTTCTATTTCCTCAATTGATATTGGTCTGTTTAGGTTGTCTATATCCTCCTGACTCAATCTGGGCAGATCATATGACTTCAGAAATTTATCGATGCCTTCACTATCTTCTAATTTATTGGAGTATAAGGATTCAAAATAATTTTTGATTATCTTCTGTATTTCTGAAGTGTCTGTTGTGATATTGCCTTTTTCATCCCGTATGCTAGTAATTTGAGTTCTCTCTCTTCTTCTCTTCGCTAGCATCGCTAAGGGTCTGTCGATTTTGTTTATTTTTTCAAAGAACCAACTTTTAGTTTTGTCAATTTTTTCAATTGTTTCTTTTGTTTCGATTTCATTAATTTCAGCTCTGATTTTAATTATTTCTTGCCTTCTACTTCTTTTGCTGTTGTTTTGCTCTTCTTTTTCTAGGATTTTGAGATGAAGCATGAGATCATTTATTTGTTGGCTTTTTCTTTTTTTAAGGAATGAACTCCAAGCAATGAATTTTCCTCTTAGAACTGCTTTCAATGTGTCCCACAGATTCCGATATGTTGTGTCTGTGTTTTCATTAATCTCTAAGAATTTTTTAATTTCCTCCTTGATGTCTTCTATAACCCATTGATCATTCAGTAACCTATTGTTCATTCTCCAAGTGATGTATGCTTTTTCCTTCCTTCTTTTATCGTTGATTTTCAGTTTCATTCCATTATGGTCAGATAGGATGCATGGTATTATCTCTACTCCTTTATATTGTCTAAGCGTTGCCCTGTGACATAATATATGATCTATTTTTGAGAAGGATCCATGTGCTGCTGAGAAAAAAGTGTAACTGCTTGATGTTGGGTGGTATATTCTATATATGTCAATTAAGTCTAGGTTATTAATTGTGTTATTGAGTTCTATAGTTTCCTTATTCAACTTTTGTTTGGAAGATCTGTCCAGTGGCGAGAGAGGTGTGTTGAAGTCTCCCATGATTATTGTATGGTGGTCTATTAGACTCTTGAACTTGAGAAGAGTTTGTTTGATGAACATAGCTGCACCATTGTTTGGGGCATATATATTTATGATTGTTATGTCTTGTTGGTGTATGGTTCCCTTAAGCAGTATGTAGTGTCCCTCTTTATCCCTTTTGATTAACTTTGGCTTGAAATCTATTTTATTTGATATGAGTATGGACACTCCTGCTTGTTTCCGAAGTCCATATGAGTGATATGATTTTTCCCAACCTTTCACCTTCAGCCTATGTATGTCTTTTCCTATCAAATGCGTCTCCTGTAGGCAGCATATTGTTGGGTCTTGTTTTGAGATCCATTCTACTAGCCTGTGTCTCTTAATTGGTGAGTTTAAGCCATTAACATTTAGGGTTATTATTGAGATATGGGTTGTTGTTCCAGCCATATTTGTTTATTTATGTTACTAAACATGGTTTGTTTTCCTCTTTGATTATTCCCCCCCCTTTACTGTCCTACCTCCCACTGTTGGTTTTCATTGTTATTTTCCATTTCCTCTTCCTGTAATGTTTTGCTGAGGATGTTTTGAAGAGATGGTTTTCTAGCTGCATATTCTTTTAACTTTTGTTTATCGTGGAAGGTTTTAATTTCATCCTCCATCCTGAAGCTTAATTTCGCTGGATACACAATTCTTGGTTGGAACCCATTTTCTTTCAGTGTTTGAAATATGTTATTCCAGGATCTTCTAGCTTTCAGAGTCTGTGTTGAAAGATCAGCTGTTATCCTGATTGGCTTACCCCTAAATGTAATCTGCTTCCTTTCTCTTGTAGCTTTTAAAATTCTCTCCTTATTCTGTATGTTGGGCATCTTCATTATAATGTGTCTAGGTGTGGATCTCTTATGATTTTGCACATTTGGCGTCCTGTAGGCTTCTAGGATTTGGGATTCTGTCTCATTCTTCAAGTCTGGGAAGTTTTCTTGTATTATTTCATTGAATAGACTGCTCATTCCTTTGGTTTGGAGCTCTGTACCTTCCTGTATCCCAATGACTCTTAAGTTTGGTCTCTTAATGTTATCCCATATTTCTTGGATGTTCTGCTCATGGTTTCTTAACAGTCTTGCTGAGCTGTCTATGTTCTTTTCCAGTTGAAATACTTTGTCTTCATTGTCTGATGTTCTATCTTCTAAGTGTTCTACTCTGCTGGTAGTATTCTCCATTGAGTTTTTAAGTTGGTTTATTGCTTCCTGCATTTCTAGGATTTCTGTTTGTTTGTTTTTTATAACCTCTATCTCCCTGTATAGTTGATCCTTTGCTTCCTGGATTTGTTTGCGTAATTCGTTGTCGAAGTGATCTTTCATTGTCTGATTTTGCTGTTTAATGTCTTCCTTGATACTCCAGATCATCTGAAGCATGTATATCCTGAATTCTTTATCTGACATTCCATCTGCTGCAGCTGTTACCTCTTCTAAAGTTGCGTTGACCTGCATTGCTTGTGGTCCTTTCTTTCCTTGTCTTTTCATACTGCTTGCGTATCTTTCCTGCAGGTGCGGGCGGCGGCTCTGCTCTCTCCTTATTCCAATTGGGGTGTCGTGGCTACCACGCCAGCAGGTCACTGGGCCTGTTCTGGGAGCTGGCGGCGGCTCTGTTCTGCCCCTACTCCAATTGGGGTCACGTGACCACCACACCGGCAGGGCCTGATCCGGGCGTGGGAGAAGGATCTGCTCTGCCCCTACTCCAGTTGGGGTGACGTGTGTACCACACTGGCAGGCCACTGGGCCTGACCCGCCAGGCTGTCACAGGTCTGTTTACCTTGCAAG
Source organism: Marmota monax (assembly GCF_021218885.2). Taxonomy (NCBI): domain Eukaryota; kingdom Metazoa; phylum Chordata; class Mammalia; order Rodentia; family Sciuridae; genus Marmota; species Marmota monax. Next base: position 17,652 of record NW_026693322.1, read on the forward strand.
CGCGAAGGGCGGCTCTGCCCTGCCCCTCCTACCACGCCCATGTACTACTGGGTCGTGGGTCTGCCCACCTGGCGGGTGTGGGTGGCGGCTCCGCTCCGCCCCCTCTCCAATTGGGGTCACGCGGTCACCACGCTGGCGAGCCGCTGGGCCTGCTCCGGGGGCTGGCGGCAGCCCGGCTCCTCCCCTCTGGCTCGAGGACAAATTGAGGAGACTCGGGTGACTGAGCCTCACCCCCGTTACCAGGAGACCAACTGCTTATGTCACCGCTGGTATTGATGAAGATCTCTCCTCCACCGCTTTCTGCTGACATCAGATCTCTGCCATGTTGGTATCCTATGCGAATGGCAGCATTTCGTTCCCCTTGCCGGGCAACCCAAGCAACGGGTGAGTCCTGACCGGCCCTCAGCAGGACCCGGACCGAGACGCAGTTTCCGCGGGCTCCTAGCCCCGGTCCAGGGAAGTTCCGGGAGCCGGAACTCGGCCGCTCCGTGCTCGGTGTAAGCTCCTATCCAGTTTTCATTTTCAATCAGAGTACTTAAGTAGGATTTATTGTTCTTCCAATGGTAATGTCCAGTTCTTTGTTCTCTCAAGACCAATGCGTACCAAATGTAGCATAAAATATTTTGCTTAGAAATATTTTTCTATTACATTGAGCCTTATAGTGTCATACACTCTGTGCAAAACATCACATCATTTCATGTAAATTTCACAATTCTCTGAACTAGATATTATGAGTCCCATTTTACAGGTTCATAAAATGAGCTTTATGGAGGGAAGCTTCATTACTTTTCTTCCAAAGACACTCAGTGGTAAGAAAGAGCAGAGGTGATTTCAAATCTGATTCCAAATCCATAATGATTAACCTGTATACTCAACAAACTTTACAACATGGACTTGCTGAAAAGAGGCTTATAAACTGCTTTATGAAGAGTTTGTAATTAGGCATTCAAAATATGCTACCATCCATTTGGTAACCATGTGTGCCAACTGTCTTGTAGGACCATGACAATGAAATAACTTGTTGAAATTAATCATGGAATAAATATAGAGCAAAAATGCAAAGAAGAGATATTTTCACCGATTATTTAAAATTAGTATGAAAAGTACATTTTAAAAGGAACTAACAAATTGTAATAATATTCAAAATGCAATATTTGAGTCCTATTTGTGCTTAGCAAAAAACTATATCAACACTTTGTTTCCAAATCCTATGACTTCTCTGAGGATAAATTTAAATTTATTATTGTGAGTTATTCAAACCATAGCTCCATTAGGCGTCAGATATTTCAAAACATCTGATTTCCTCTTAAACACTAACCCTGTGCCTTCCATTTCTGATTTCATCTTCAGCATTAACCCTGTCCCTTCATTTTAAAGGAAGTTCAGTGAAGTTCAATTCCCCCCAAATTACTGAAAAATATCAAATTCAATTTTTTTAAAGGTCTCAAAGAAACAAGAGTTTAATAAGATGCCGACCTTGGTTTCTGTTCCTGTCATCATTTCCTTGAAGGATCTCAACTCAGCTAACCATTTTTAATTAGGCAAAGGTTTGTTGAATTTTGTTGATACTTGCCCTCAACTAGCTTTGAACTATGAATAAATATACCTGAGCAGCTAGCTATGATAGAGGGCAAGATGGAAGCACCCAACAGAGAATAATATGAACCAATGTTCTTTTCCCTGGAAGTGTCTTACTCTGATTTTTCTACTCCTTCTCATTTGCAGGCCCCACCTCCTTTGCCATAGGAATGAACTCACCACCTGGACTGGCCCATCGGGGAACTCAAACTTCCCCAAAGTAACAAAGGATTCAAGGTGGAGACTTGTTCCATATGGAGACCACCCAAGTCCTGTGCAGGCCAGTGGTTCTGCCTTTGCTGCCTGTGTATTGCCAGCCTTCTCTCTTAGGGTCCAGAAATGCAGCAGACAAGAACTGCGGGTGGGGTGGGGGAAGGTTTCTGAGTGGGGATGTAGACCCACTGTAGCTGGAGGGAACCAGAAGTTGCAGATGCCCTGCAGGACATGCTGAAAGCCCAGTGCCAAGGCCACTCAGATCCTTCCAGGGCCCTCCAGGGACTTCTCCAGTGTTTTCATTCCATCTTGCCTCCAGAGAATCTTCTCTAAGGCCAAGGTGGCCTCTCCCACTGCACCTGGGCTTCTTTAGAGGGGGAGCAGGTACTCTTACCTGATCACATGCTGCCAGCAGCTCCACCTCTTCCAGGCAGTCAGATTCTATTCACTTCTCAGAGGACATTTGATAAGAGCCCACAGAAGCCACACACTCTTCTGATGGCAGTCACCTGCTAATGGCCTAGTCAGACCTTGAACCCAGGCCCTGTGCCTCCAGAGATCATGCCCCGCCCCGTGGTGTCTCCGCAGCATATAAATGCATCATGTACCCTCCTTGTTCTGCTGTTTGGGGTCCTTGAGCACCAGGTCCTGTCAAAGAGGAGTATAGACAGCAGCCAGGAGGAGGTTAGCTCAGGAGCTGACCAAGACCCATACCAGGCACTAGTTACTCAAGAAGATGCAGTGACCAGCTGTCAGCAGAGCTTCATCCCATCATCTCCCTCCCAATGGAGGCCTGCAGCCCAGGTTTCTTCTCTGGAGTGCCAAGGATCCAAATATGTGAAGGACCCATTCCTCATCCCTTGGCTTCATGACAAAAGAAATTGAGCTATGGATTTTGTCCTAGAGATAGGAAGCCAGTTGGTGTGGGATTCCTTGAATAAGACTACAAAACAAATCCTATCATTAATTCTCTTGTTGATAGGAGAGCAATGTGTTTGATTTACATGAGATCAACCAATTGTGGTCATGGTCAGCATGGCAGCTGGGCCCACTCTTCACCATACTTTGTCTCCTTAGTGTCAGTTTAGATACCCAATGGTGACAACATCCTCTTAGCTGACAGGACAAGGCAAATGTAGATTCTTGTTTCAGACGATGGAAGATGCAACATGAGAAAGATATGAGAGTCCCTGCACATAACTCTGTGGAGCCTGAACATTGTTTCTTTGCTTTATTCCTTCAAGTTTTTCATCTCTCAAGCAGGTGACAAAGATTGGGCCTGTGGCATGTGCAAATTTCAGAAGCGTGTAAAATAATAATCAGCATAAATATTTTATCTAAAAGTTTTTGTTTTAAATAAAATTTTAAAAAGGGCTGCGGTTGTGGCGCAGTGGTAGATTACCCTGGGTTTAACCCCCAGTACTTGGGGGGGGGGAGGAGATGCAATTTAGAAATACACAGTAAATATCAGAAGAAAGAGCTTAAAGAATTGGAAGTGATTGCCTTTACCCTGGTAGGGGGAATAAAAACCAATGTACTATTACTGTAAAAAAAATAAATAAATAAAAGTTTTTGTTTTAAAGTGTTTTTTAAATGATATTAAGTATATTCTACCCACTTCAACCCTTGCTTTGGCTCTCTGCCAAGGAAGTTTCTTTCACACGACTCAGAGCAAGTTTGAACTTCTGTCCCCACCAAACATTGAGAGTTGGAGGAAGCCAGTTATGCTCAGGCTCCAATGGTGTTTGAAAAGAGGAGACTTTTATCCTCATTATCAATTAGCATTTCTAACTTCTCCAGGACCAGAAATGACCTACACTTATGGCCTTTAAGTCTGATTTCTTGATATCATTCAAAAAGATTTCAATAAGGACCCAGGTTGTGTCCATTTCTTTGAACAGAAATTAGCCAGTATGAATTTATAATATGATTTCCTCCAGGAACCCTGAAAAATACAACACATGTCAGATTCATTTAAAACTATTAACTTGTGATCACTATTTTTATTTTTACCAAAGAATAAACTTCATTAACTGTTTGATGAATGTTAGATTTCAGGACAGTAGAAATGAACTTGGATGAAACTATCACAGAAAAATCCAGCTATTGAATTTTTTTCCCATAAGGGAATACATAAACCAAAAATGATTTTTTCCCTTAAATTCCTGTCCTTCGTCCTATACTTTCTTCTCTTCCTCCTCCTCATGTTCCTCCTCCTCCTCCTCCTTCCTCTTCTCTTCTTGTTTCTTTCTTTCTTTCTAGTTCTTTCTTTTTGTCACTTGTAATATCATTTGCCTTGAAATAACTTGGCTTTGTTGAAGCAGCCATGAGATAAAAATTTTCAAGGCAAAATATTCCTTAAAAACAACCACAACTGGCTATCAAGAAAAAATGTTTGTCTATAGAAATTTCTTGCCCATGAGATAAATTTCAATGTGATAATTTTAAAGCACTAATCCCCTGTTCTACCCAAGGACCCAGGGTGGCCAGAACTGGATGTAATTGTGGTATGTAAATGGGACAAGCTGGGATTAAGCCTTCTCACTCCCTGCTTTCTTCAAGGCCAGCCATCAGTTGTACTTCCTGCAGTTACTGGGGACACATACTGAGGCATCTGTGAACAATTTTAAGAATCTTTGCTGACTCACTTCATGTCCCTCTTATTTCTTCTTGTTCACATCCAGGCCTTAGGCCAAGCAGACTGTCCCTGTGTGCATTTTCCTAGAGAAGTCTTGTCTTGGTTGTTTTGACCACTACCTCTCCAGATACACCTTATTCTTTCCCCAAAATATATGAAACCATTTCTGTAGTCAATGGCATTTGTAGTCTCTTTTACTGGTCTACTAATTTAGGTATGAGTATTCACAGTATTTACTGAAAGAGTATTTACTGAAAGATCATTTCAATGGGATCCTGGTCTGTCTTCTTGAAATAAAAGGCCGTGATGATTCTAGAATCCAGTGTTTCCACAGAGGGAAACCAATGTCAGCAGTTTCAGATGTGGAAATTACATAGTAAAGATAGCCACTTCTTTGAATGGATTCTTGTCCTTGCCAGTCATACCCTTGTACTACCACAGGAGCTAATGAACATGGAGAATGATCCTGCAAAAGGGTCAGTCAGAATGTACCTTTCCACTCTTGATGAGGAACAGAAGGTTTTAGAACTCTTCTGCAAGGATAGTAGTCCAGCCCTTCAGAAGGCAGGACTCCACACATCACCATGAACACATGCCACTTCTTTCTCCACTGTCAAATCAAAGAGCAAAGAAGATGCATGAACAGAAACAGAGGAAATAGAAATAACAGAATATCATGGACCTCACTGGGGAAAGAGGAAGGCCATTGAGGCAAATAGTTGAGTGTAAAGGGAGTCTCTGTGACCAGCACAGGCCCCTGGGGTGGTCCAAGGCCAGGAAAAATGGCCCAGAGCTATCATCAGCCAGTCTAGCCTTCAAATTTGGGGGTGGGGTCAGTCTGAGCTTGCCAGAAGCTCTCATTTGTGCTGCCCAGTAGGGTGCCTCAGATCCAAGGTGGTTAAAGCCCCAGCCCTGGGTTGTGCACTCCTGATCCAACTTCCCCTCCACTTCTAGCACCACAAGCCCCAAGAACACCACAGGCCTGGGAGTGGTGCTGGCAAACAGTAAGGAACTATCTCCCCAGCTGGTCCAAGCAGGAGGAGGACAATGAATGTACATGGGGGCTGGGGATCCATTCTGCAGGAGGTCATCTTGAAGGGGAAAAGCTCCAGGATAGGATGTAGGAAGAGGTGGGACATGGGAGGTGCTGCAGCTTGTGGCTAGTGTTGGGGTGTTAGAACTCGCTAGTAGAAACCCCAACACTGGGACTGAGCCTCAAGAGAGGAAGGGGGCTGGTGGGAGGAGGCAGAGGAAGAGAAGTAAGGATTTCTCCCTCATCACTGTTTGCTGTGGGGAAGGGTACAGAGAGAGATAAATCAGAAGCCCCAGGGTCTGAGCTGCCAAATGGATGGTGGCAGGAATCGCTGGGAGCAGGAAAGTGCTGGTGGTCACGGTCAGTGCATCTGTAGTTCTAGCAGAGGACTCATAACTGAAAAAAGACAGTGCAGGTCCAGTGGTGTAGCAGGCCACCACAGCTTCTCTCTGGCCCTCCAAAGCCTCCATGTCATTATCCAAGTTACTCTTCTTCTCAAGCCCCAGATCTTTCCTCTGCCGTGTCTTCAACTCTTTCTCCCCAGAAAGATATAGCCACTAAGGTAGTGGAGATAGCCCACCTGGATGCCAGGGCAGCTGAAGGACCATTGACATGAGCTTCTTTCTCATATAAGGTGCAAGGATAGCTCCCTGATGGACCACAGGAAGGGTTTTTGCCCTGCACCCCTTGTCTGACCCTTGTGAGCCTGAATCCTTGCTTGGCCCACTTCTCTGGCCAGGTGGAGCAGCCAGAGTCTGGCTGGGGTCATCATTGCTGCCTCTGCATCAGAGTCACTGCAAGTCAGGTCACCTGCAGAGGGCTGTGGGATCTGCCCAAGGCAGGGTTATCACAAGAGAACTTCTGGACATAATCCTGGGTCCTATTGTAAGGTGTTTGCCTCCATACAGGAAGGACTGGGCTCTACAGCACTGAGCTTTCCCTGGGTCTCCAGAGGTTTCACCAGCGCTTCCTCACTGAGGCACGAGGCACTACTTTCCAACCTCCTGCCTCTCTGTCTTTTGGGAACCCACAACCTCCTCCTCCTTGTCCCTCTCCTTCTCTTTCCCCTCTTCCTGCCGGGCCATGCTTTCTTTAGGCTGACCTTGAGCCATCACCTCTGCTTCCCCTGGACCAGGACCTGGGATTTGATGGGTTATCTTAGGGTCCCCGGGTTGGAGGACCTGCTCAGGTGGTGAAGGTGAGAGGAATGGTCTGCCCAGAGGATGGTTCCTTAGTTTCTGAGATGTCAGAACCTCCGCGAATTGGTAGTGAACAGCCCGGGCGTTTTCCTAGAGTCCCCTTAGGAGGCCGGCTGGAGGATCCAGAGAGGAGTGTGCTGCTTGTAGGAGAGGGCCTCTATGGCAGCTATCTGAGCAAGTCTGGGATACTGGAGGAAGAGGCTTCCAGCAGGGCGGAAAGCACAAGGTAGAATAGCAGGGTGACCCCGCCCAGAGGCAGGGGCTGAGTGAGTCAAGAGATTGCGCAGATGATGGGCCCCCCCGCAGGGCCAAGCAGGGCAGCCCTGCATGGCAACTGCTAAGAATGCATATTCAGAGCCCATGTTGAGGGTAGGATCCGGACCTGAGATCAGACCAAGGGAGGTGAGCAGGGACACTGGCTCTTCCAGAGGCCAAAGGCTCAGGTTCTGTTCAGCTCTTGTGACGTCTGGCTGGAACACGTGACGTAGAAAAGGGCACACAGGGAGCTTAAGGTGAAACCACATTGGTCAAGAGAAGGCGCCTGGGGAAATGGGAGAAGCCCACTGTCCACTGCCTGGCTTCATTTTGTAGCTCCTGGGGTCTTTCTGCTGCCCTCTTCAAAAGTGTGTGGCACCACAGGGGCCAAAATGTGCAGACTGTTTGGACATTACTCCTGAGTCTTCCTAAGGGTGTCCAGGGCTCTGCCCAGGGCAGTAGCTTGTATACCAACTGCTTGCGTGTCGCCAGCCCCCTCCTCTCCTGGGGCAAAGCAGGGGGTGGGGGGGGGAAGGGGGTTGGGAATGGACATCAGAATTGGGACATGGACCAACGGCAGCTTGAGGGGACCAGGACCTGGAGAAGCATTGTGAGATGTGCTGAAAGCCTAGTGTCTGGGCCACTTAGATCCTGCCAGGCCCCTCCTGCCAGACTTCTCCAGTGTCTTCATTGCCCCTTGTTTCCTGTCTAATACCAGTGCACCCTGCTGCTCCTGGGCTTCTGTGGAGACTAAGTAAGTACCCGAGCTGCCTGCATGTTGTCAGCACCACCACCGCCTCCGGCGCCAGGTTCTGTCCAAGTGGAGCATAGGCAGCAACCTGGAGGAGGTTAGCTCAGGAGCTGAATGAGACCCACACTAGACAATAGTGTACTCAAGAAGACGCAGTGCACCAGCTGTCTGCAAAGTTTCATCCCACCATCTCTCTTCCAAGGGAGGCCTGCAGCCCAGGTTTCCTCTCTGTTAAGTTCCAAGGATCCAACTATGTCAAGGTCCTATTCCTGATCCATCTGGCTCTATGACAAAAGAAATTGAGCTGTGGATTTTATTCTAGAGATAGGAAGCCAGTTGGTGTAAAGCCTTCCTGGAATAAGCCTACAAAGCAAATCTATCGTTAATTCTCTTGGTAGGCGAGCAATGTGTTTGATTTACATGAGATCCACCAATTGTGGTCATGATCAGCATGCTAGCTGAGCCCACTCTTCACCATACCTTATTGTCTCCTTAGTGTCTGCTTAAATACCAAAGAGAGGAGATGTCCACTTGGGTGTCAGGACAAGAAATATGCCAATTGTTGTATTAGAAGCTGGGCACTTCAACATGATGAGAGAGTTGGGGAACCCTACACCAGACTCAATGGAGCCTGAACTTTGTTTCCTTGGTTCCTTCCTTAGACTGTTTTCCTCTTTCCTGAGGGTGACATGGGTTAGACCCATGACATGAGCAAGTTTCAGAAGCAAGTATCATAGCAATAAGTAAAACTAGTTCTATCAGTTTTTGTATTTAAAATCCTTTAAAAATGATATTGGACATATGCCACCAACATATGTCAACACTTGGGCTCTCTGCCCATCAAGTCCCTTTCATACTGCCTCAGAGCAAGTTTGGACTTCTGTCCAATAAACTTTGAGAATGGGAAGATGTAAAATACTTTGCTCAGACTGCCATAGTATTAAAAAGTGGAGACTCATTATCAACCAGTCCTTTGCAACCTCTTCAGGACCATGTTTATGACCTTTAAGTCTAGTTTATCAACATGGTTTGAGGAGTTTTCCATAAGGATCGAGGTTTTTGTTTTTGTTTTTCTTCTTTTTTTCCCCATTTCTTTCAATAGAAGTTAGATTGTATGAATTTAAAACAAAGAATTCCTACAGGAAAAAATGAAAAATATGCCTCCACTACAGATTCACTTAGAACTATAAACTACAGTCTTGACATCCCCAATGTTTTTTTTTTATTTTAACCAAAGAATAAACTTCATTAACCATTTAATGAATGTTGGGCTTCTGGACAGTAGAAAGGAACTTGGAAGAAGCTATTCTAGAAAAATTCAACTCTTGTATTTTCTAGTTCCAAAGGTAATAGATGAACAAAATGATTTTTTCCTTTGTTTTTTTCTCCTCTTCTTCCTCTTTGTTCTCCTCCTCCTCCTTTCTTCTTTCTTTTTGTCACCTGGGATATTGTCTGACTTGAGAAAACTTGGCTTTGTTGAACCAGTCATGTTAAGATAAAATTTTTCAGAACAAAATAGTTTACGAAGAACCCCAACTTGCTAATGAAGAGAGATATTTGGCCTACTGGAAGGTTTATTTACCTGTGAGATAACTTTCAATGTGGCAGTTTTTAAAGCACTGATCTCCCATCCTATCCAAGGTACCTGGGGGTGGGGGCCAGAAATGAACCCACTGTGGTAGTGACCATAAAACCCTATTGGACAATTCAAGATCAAACCTTCTGTCTCCCTACTTTCTGGTCATTGGGGACAGCCACCTATTGTATTGTACCTCCTGCACTTACTAGGGGCACATACTGAGAGATCTATGACCAATTTTCTTTCAAGAACATTTGCCTCCTTCCTTCTGTACCTCTTATCTCCTCTTCCCTTGATTGTATCCAGGCCTCAGGCCAAGCTGAATGGCCTTGTGTGGCATCTTCCTAGAGAAGTCTTGTCTTGGTTGTTTTGCCTACCATCTCTCTGTTCCCTTCAATCTTTCTCAAAAATGTATGAAACCCTTTCTGTGGTGGATGACTTCCACAGGCTCTTGCTTTTACTGGTCTATTAATTTAGTATGACTATTCATTTACTGAAAGATCTTTCAGGAGGATCCTAGTCTGTCATCTTGAAATAAAAAATGTCCCCACTATTCTAGAATCCCCCATGGAAACTCAACCTCAGTAGTCCCAGATGTGGAAATCAGGTAGTGAAGGTAGCCCCTCCTTTGAATGGATCCTGGCCTTGTAAATCATGTCCTTGTTGTCCCACAGAATCTTATTGAGAGTGGTCCTGTGGAAAGGTTATTCAGAGCTTATATTTCCACTATTATCAGTGAAGAAGGGTAGACTCTAGAACAGTTCACTGTGTTTAGTGGTTCCAGCCCTCCAGAAGGCAGGAAGTCTTCCCATTGAAACTATAAACCTACACCTGGCCTGGACACCTCCATTCTCTTCCTTTGCATGTTTGTCAAAAGTCTTTCACCAGAATATACCCTACTTGTATTTTTAATAACTTCATCCACCAAGAACTGGTGAACAAACTCACCTTGCTATTCCTATAGAGTGGAATGCTACTCAGCAACATAAGGGAACACACATACAAAACTCTGGCATTCTCTGCAAATCATCATGCTTGGTGAAAGGAGCAAAAGAGGACAACTCCCATAAACTCATTGATGTGCATTTCTGAAAAACAACAACATATGTGTTGTAATGGATAGCAGATGGGCACCTGCCTGGGGACGTGGAGAGGAAACATGTAGATAGACTGAAGACAGGGCATAGGAAGCGGCACCAGGAAACTCTGGAACAAAAGGAAACATCTAGTCTCTTGATTGGATCAATGGTTTCAGTGGAATGTGAAGCCTCCAAATGTGTGCAATTGGGCTGCTGAATGATATGCACCTCATGGGATGTCAATTCTATTTTAATAAACCATGTTTTAAAAAAATCAGGTGCAGTGGTGTTTCTAGAGAGAGGTATATGACTAGAGAAGAGAGACTCTGGTGTAGGTTAGCTGACATAGCATCCAGCTTCTTTCTGCAGCTGTCCTAAAGGGGGCTACTTCCCCTGGGATCCAGATATTTTGGCAAAACTCAGGCTCCACATATCACCGTGCATGTGTGCTACTCCTTTCTCCACTGTCAAATCAAAAAGAAGAGGAGGCCCATGAATGCAGACAGAGGAGCTAGAAACAACAGGATTTTATGGACATCACTGGGGAAAGAGGAAGGCCATTGAGGCAAACGGGTGGTGAAAGGAGACCCTGTAACCAGCACTAGACCCTAAGCAGGTCCCAAGCCAGGAAAAGTGGCTTACAGCTGGGATGAGCCAGGCTAGTCTTTAAGCCTGGGATTGGGGTTGAGCTGAGAGTCATTCAGCTGTCCTTGGTGCTGCACAGTGGGGTCCTTCAGTTCCAGGGTGGGTATGGCTGGGATTCTGGCTTGGGCTCCTGGCCTCAGATGTGCACTCCAAAACTGGCCTTCCCTCTAAACAAAGGTGCTGCAGGTCCCAAGATTGCAGCAAGGCTAGGAGGGATGCTGGCAAACAATGAAGCACCATCCCTTGAGCCTGTCCTCAGACACAGCAGCTCAGGGCAGTGTTCCTCTTCATGGCACCTAATATCTTGGGAAAGGGTGAACAGCTGTTAAATGGTGTGTCCAATGGGATCCTGGGTGATGAGATATCCCTAAGTCCTGGCTATGTTATGCTGCCTGCCATTCATTGGTTGAGCTGTAGGCAAATTTAAGTGCAAAACCGGGGCTGGGCTTCCTGGGTTGCCCTGAGAGAGAGAGAGTCATGCTGTCTCTGCCCACCAGGGTCCCTAGATGAGGGCTGAGGGGTGATCCTGTGCTGCTGGGAAGCTGACAGTTACACTTGGTCCACACACCTTCTGGTAACCCCAAGTAGTAGATACTGGGGACCAGGTCATGGTGCCTCTGGGTGAGAGGTTCCCAGAACCAGGAAGCACCCCAAAAGATGATCCATACTCATTCTGGGATACAGGAGAGGACAACCATGGAAGGAAGGGTGGTATCCATAGGTTCATCTGCTGCAGGCTTGTAGGATGATGGTCCAGAGGCTCTGCCAGCCAGGAGGGAAACCAGAGCATTGTCCATGAGTAGGACCATGATATGTTGAAGGGCATTGAGAAGATAAGCTCTCCCATGTTGCCCATGAAGGCTCCCAGATAAAGGCTAAGAAGTAGTTTGTGGGTTGAATGGATATTTCAAATTGAGGTTGGGACGGGAGACTCTGGGTATGGGGACCCAGTGGAGACTGGTCCATTTGCTGGCTGCCTATGCATCCGGGGCTGTGGATATGAAGGAATGGGCAGGAGGTGTCACTGGAGGCAGGGGGAGATGGAAACACCAACAACAAAAAAGAAGAAATACCCTCGGTTTATACCCAAAGGACTTAAAATCAGCATACTCCAGTCATATCATATGCAGCCATACCAATGTTTATAGCAACTCAATTCACAATAGCTAAACTATGGAACCAACCTAGGTGTCTTTCAATAGATAAATGGATAAATAAAATGTGGTACATATAGTCAATAGAATATTACTCAGCTTTAAAGAAGAATGAAATTATGACATTTGCCAGTAAATGGATGGAACTGAAGAATATCATGCTAAGCGAAATAAGCCAATCCCCCAAAAAACAAAGGCCGAATGTTTTCTCTAATATGCAGATACTAATTTATAATAAGGGGGGCAGGGCACTAGAGAAGAATAGAGTTACCTTAGATTAGGTAGAAGGAAGCGATGGGATGGGAGGGGAGGGGATGTTGGGATAGGAAGGATAGTAGAATGAAACAAACATTATTACTTTATGTATATATGTGACTACATGACCAATGTGATTCTACAACATGTACTCTCATAAAAATGAGAATTTATATCCCATCTATGTATGATATATAAAAGTGCCTAAATTCATTCTACTGTCATATATAACTAATTAAATTTAAAAAAAAAAATTAAAAAAAGAAGAAGAAATAGTGTCCATGGCAGTGTCCTTGGTTGCACAGTGGGATTTTAGGTCAAGAGGGCAGATGACTTGGCTCTAGTGGTGGGAGAGACAGTTATGTGATGCAGGGTGTACAAATCTTCCTCCCCGAGAAAGAAGAGACTGATTAGGAGTTGGGGCAGCTGACTTGAATGCCAGGGCAGCAGCAAAGGCAGAACCACTGGGCTGGGCTCCTTTCTCCTGTGGAGCCTTGGATCAGCCACTCTGGGGAGACACATCTCCATATGCACAGGTGGGTTTATGGCTGTGCAACCCCTTGCTAGACCCCTGGGAACATGGAGAGTTGAGAAGACGGTGTGCAGCCAGCTTTTCCTTGGCCTTCTTTTTTGGGCAGCATGCAGCAAGATAGGGTCTGGCTGGGTCAGCACTGCTGCCTCTACATCAGCCTCAGCCCAAATCACTACACCTGCTCAAGGGCTGTGGGAGGTTTGCACTGCAGGACTATGACAAGAGAACTTCTCGGGGACACCTGGGCCCTCTGATGCAGGGTGTTTCCCTCCCAGAGCTCAGGGTTCTAGGGCACTGAGGTCTCCTTGGGTCTCTATAGACTTCACCAGTGCTACCTCCATGTTATTTTGGGGACATGTTACCTGGCCCTCTCTCTTTTCTAGACTCTCTTCCTTCTTTTTTTCTCCTCCTGGCAGGTCAAGCCTTCCTCAGGCTGCTCTTGTGTTCTCATCTGTGTTTCCTCTGGACTAGGAACAGGGAGGTGACTGGGTGTGATGGACTCCCTAGCCTGGTGGACCTGCTCAGGTGGTGAATGCAGGAGGACTGGTCAGCACTGAGGATGTGGGATCCTTAAGCTTTTGGAGGGTCTGAAGAAGGACCCTTATGCTTCTGGGAGTTGCTTGTTGTCAGATTGAGCTTTTTCTGGGAATCCACTCAGGAGACCTGAGGGAAGATGCCCAAAGAGGAGTGCGCTGCCCACACTCAGCAGGAGCCAGCTGAGCATGGCACTGCATTCAAGGTGGAAGTTCCTGTATGTGGGGCAAATGGCACCTGCAGGGTAATTCTACCCAGAAGCGGGAGCAGAGCAAGTCAGGATGTTTCATGGGAGGGAGGACCAGGCTGTGCAAACCTGCCACTGAGCTTACATAGAAGACTGCCCGTTTGAAGCACGTGATACGGGTCACATCAGAGAACTGAGACCAGGCCAACAGAGATGGGCTCCTCTGGGGGCCAAAGGCACGGTGTTCTGTCCAGCCCTTATGACATCTGGCTAGAACACACAAGGGAGAAAGGGCACACAGGGAGCCCAACCGGAATCCAGGTTCGTCAAGAGAAAGCACCCAGGACAAAGGACAAGACCTACTGTTCACTGTCAGGCTGCGCTTTGTAGCTCATGCTGACTTCTGGCAGGTCCTCACAGTGTGAGGCTCTGCAGCTGCCACTTTCAGCTGACTTTGGGGACTGAGGCCTGATCCCACATTGTTCCTGGGTCCTGGGTGTGGATGCTGTGGGTGCCGAAGGCCCCGCAGTTCCTATCCCAGGGCACTGGCTTGTGCACCACTTCCTTCAGGTGGAAGGTTGGAGTGGAGCTGTGGATCTACTGTGGCTTAAAGGACCCAGGAATTTCAGGAGCAGTGTGGGTCATGCTGAAATTCCAATGCCAGGACCACTCAGATCCCACCAGACACCTCCATCGACTTCTCCTGTGCCTGCATTCCTCCTTGCCTGCGGTGCATCTTCTCCAAGGCTGGCATGGCCTTGCCTGCTGCACTTGGGTTTCCATGAAGAAGGGAGCAGGTTCCCTAATCTGACCATCTGCTGTCAGCTGCAGCCACATCTTCCAGGCAGGCAGACTCTATTCACTTCTCAAAAGACATTTGATAAGATCCTAGGAAAGCCCCACATCCATCCTGAGAGCAGACATCTGGCAGTGACCCAGCCAGGCCTTGAACCCTGGCCCTGTGCCTGCAGAATTCATGCTCTTCCCCTTGGTGCCTCTGCAGCATGTAGATGCCTCTCACATCATCATTATCCTTTCTGCTGTCCCTGGCCTTTGATCACCAGGTTCTGGAGCATGCTGCTACAGAGGAGCATGGGCAATGGCCAGAAGGAGGTCAGCTCATGAACTGACAAAGATCCACATCAGACATTAGTCTCTTTAAGAAGATGTAAGGTGCCAGTTGCCAGCAAAATTCAACCACTGTGTGTCTTCCCAGTAAAGGGCTACAGCCCAGGTTTCTTCTTTGTGGAGTGCCAAGGATTCAAATATCCAGGTAGTATTCAAGGTACATTGATGTTCAGAGTGAATGAAATTCAGCTGTGGATGGTGCTCTAAAAATAAGAAGCCAGTTCTGTGGCCTTCGTGGAATAAGACTAGGAAGTAAATTTACCATTGATTTTCAAGTTGATAGGGGAGGAATGTGAATCTTATCCATATAAGATCAACCAATTGTGGTCTTGGTCAGCATGCCAGCTGGGCCCACGCTTCACCAAAATTTATTGTCTTCATAGTGTCAGTTTAGATATCCAAGAGAGGAGACATCCATTTGAGTAGCATGACAAGAGAATTCAGATTGTTGTCCTAGAGCTTTGGCCTGAAGAGAGAGTTTTGGAGAACAGCACACCTGACTCTTTGAGGTGTAAACCTTGTTTCCATTGTTCCTTGAAGTGTTTTTCTCTCTCATGGTGGTGACATAGATCAGATTCATGGCATGCCCAAGTTTCAGAAGCACATATCATAGTAATCAGCATAAATATTTCTTCTAAAGTTTTCTTTTTTAAAATCTTAAAAATGATATTGAGCATATGCCACCCACTCCAACATTTGCTTTAACCCTCTGTTCATGAAGTCCCTTGAATGCTCCCACAGAGCAAGTTTGGACATCTCTCTTTCCCCAATAAACTTTGAGAATGGGAGGATTGTAAAAGTCTTCGTTCAGACCCCAATCGTATTTGAAAAGAGGAGACTCAATATCAATCAGTCCTATAACCTCTTCAGGACCAGAAATGACCTATCTTTGTGGTCTTTAAGCCTGGTTTCTTGATTTTGTTGGAAGACACTTCGATAAGGAAGCAGGTTTTGTTCATTTCTTTGAACAGAAATTAGCTGCTAGAAAGTTGAGAAAAAAAATACCTGAAGGAACCCTGCAAGATGGGAACCTCACATCAGATTTATATATAACCCATAAAATACAGGCTTGACATACCAATTATTTTTATTTTAACCAAAGAACAAATGTTATGAACCATTAGATGAATGTTGGGCTTCAAGATAGTAGAAGGGAACTTGGACTACACTACCTGGGAAAAATCCAACAGTTGAATTTTCTTATCCAGAAAGGAATAGAAGGGCCAAATGATTTTTTCTTATGTTTCTCTTTCCTCCTCCTCCTCCCCTCCCTGTCCTTCCCCTCCTCCTTCCTTTTCTCTTTTGTTCTTTGCTGTTGTCACCTGTGATATCCTCTGACATGAGATAACTTGGCTTGGCTGAAGCAGCCATGCTGAGGTAAAATTTGTCAGGGCAAAATATTTTAAGAAACAACCCTAACTCATGAAGACTCAGCAAAGCTCAACCCACCATTTATTTCTCTTCCAATGGAAGCCTGCAGCCCAGATTTCTTCTTATTCAGTGCCAAGAATCCAAATATATGAAGGTCCTAGTCCTGATCCACTTGGCTTCACAATGAATGAAATTCAGCATAAAAATACTTGACTACTTCAGGTTTGTACTTCCTGGTGAGATAGCTTTCAAGGTGATAGTTTTTAAAACTCCAAACTCCTTTCCCATCCAAGGAAAACGATAGCCAGAACTGGACACAACTGTGGTAATGACCATAGAACCCTATTGGACAACCCAGGATTGAAACTTCTGGCTCCCTGCTCTCTGTTTTTTAGGGCCAGCCATTTGTTCTACATTCTAAAGTTACTGGGGGGACATACCAAGGAATCCATGAGCATTATCTTTTTAAGAACCTTGACCTCATCACTTTCTTTCCCTCTTATTTCTTCTTTGCTTGATTACATCCAGGCTCCAGGCCAAGCAGACTGGCTCTCTTTCTCTCAAGGAGACTGCTGCATTTTCTTACAGAAGTCTTGTCTTGGTTGTTTTACCACTACCTCTCAATTCACTTTATTCTTTCCCAAAAATATATAAAACCTTTTCTATGGTGGATGACTTCTACAATATCTTACTTTTTACTGATCTGCTAATTGGATATGACTATAATTCACTGAAAGATCATTTAAGGAGGCAACTGGTCTTTTTTTTATCTTCAAATAAAAAAGTCCCCCAAGACTTTAGAATCCAGGGTTTCCTTGGGGATACCAACCTCAGCAGTCACAGATGGGAAAGTAAGATAGTGAGGGTAGCCCCTTCTTTGAATGGATTCCTTACTTTGCTAATCATGTCCTTTTTCTCCCACAGAGACTTACGGACATGAAGAGTGGTTCTGTGAAAAGGTTGTTCAGAGCATATCTTTCCACTCTCTAGTGAGGAAAAGTTAGTGGTCCCAACCCTCCAGAAGGCAGGAAGTATGCCCATTGTAAGGTAAACATATATATGTGTGGCAGCACATATACTAAAATTGAGACTCTACACAGAAGATTAGTATAGCCCCTGATTAAGGATGATATGCAAATACATGAAGAGTTCCATATTTCTAACTCCTTTGCTAACTTACTGTTTTTATTGTGGACAGTAACTGATCACATCATTAATGCTTATTGTGACAATTAACATAATAAATATCATATCGAGAACTATTTGGTCTAATGCTGTATGTTGTTTCCATTGGGTGTTGTTATTATTTTTCTCCCCCTAAATAGTGAGATATTGGAAACCTTCAGGGACACTATAAGTCCACATGGTAGAAATTCTACAGCCTCAGATCCATGCTATTAGATGGATAGACAAATAACATTAAAAGGAAGGAAATAAATTGTCCCAAACAAACCAAGATAACTTCAACAACAGAATTCATCAACATCACAGTGGGAAAATGTCAGAATAGGAGGTTGGAATATTCATAGTTGAACAGATCTGAAAGTTAAAGGAAGATGTAAGGAACTAAATCTGAGAAAACACAGAGCTCAAATATCACTTCAATAAAAATATAGACATTCTTAAAAGTATCAAGCAGAACTCTTAAAATGAAGGAATCAATAAACCAAATTAAAAATTTAATGGAAAGAATCAACAGCAAACTGGAGGACTTGTAAGACAGTAAAACAAAATATATAATCTTGAAAATAAAGTTGACTGTGGAGAAAAGATGTTAAGAGACCATCAACAGAATTTCCAAGATATGGGGTAACATGAAAAGATCACATATAAGATTTATCAGGATAGATGAAGTCTCGGAAATAAAAATTTTTTAAAAGAAAAATATTTTCAATGAAACAATATCAGAATATTTCCCAAACCTTAAGAAAAAAATGTAAAATTGAGCTCAGGGGCCTTATAGAACACCAAATATGCAAAGTTACAACAGACCCACAACATGGCACATTATGAAAATCCTAAAATGCAGAATAAGTTTGGAATTTTAGAGTCTACCAAAGAAAAATGACAGGTCACATTTAGGAGGAAACCAATCCAGATCTCAGCTTGTTTCTCAACCCAGATCCTCAAAGGTAGGTGATCTTGAAACAATAATTACCAAGCTCTGAAAGAAAATGTGTGCCAGCCAAGAATACTATACTTAGCAAAATTAAGTTTCAGAATTGACAATGAAGTAAAAACCTTCCATGATAAATAAAATTAAAATAATTCACAATAGAAACATTGCTCCACAAAACATACTCAATAATATATTTTATGTAAAAGAAATAAAAAATAAAAGGGAAAACTGATAAAGGGAAGAGTTACACTAGAAGAATAGGCAATCAAAGGAAAAACTTTGTAAAGACCAGAAATAACCCAAAATGACAGAGAATAAAAGTTATATGTCAATAAAATCTATTGAATGTAAATGATCTAAACTCATCAGTGAAAAGACATAGAATGAAAGATTTGATTAAAAACAAGAACAAACAATATGCTGTTTTCTATTTACTCACCACATAGGCAAAAACTTTCACAGACTGAAGGAAAAAGGATTGGTAAAAACATATCATTCCCATGAAGCTCATAAACAAGCAGGAATTTCATGTCAGATAAAGTGGACTTCAAGACAAAGTTGATCAAATGGGACAACGATGGCCATTCCATACTGCAAAAGGGAATTGTAGATCCACAATACATAACAATAGAAATATTTATGACCCAAACAATGGAGCCTGTAATGTACATTAAACAAATCCTACTCAATTTCAAGAATCAAGTAGATCACAACACAATAATACTGGGTAACTTTAACATGCCTCTCTCATCACTGGATAGAACTACTAAACAAAAACTAATAAAGAAGCTGTGAAACTAAAAACTACAATTAATAATTTAGACTTAACAGTCACAGTTAGAATATTTAATCCATCAAGGACTGAATACACTTTCTTGTCAGCAGCACACAGATCCCTGTTTAAAATAGACTATATCTTAGACCACAAAGCAACTCTAAGCAAATACAAAAAAATAGAGATAATACCTTACATTTTATCAGTAATGATGAAATAAAATTAGAAATTATTGATAAAATAAAAAATAGAAGCTACTCTAACATCTTGAGAGTAAATAATATGCTATTGAATGACCAATGAATGACCAATGGAAAGCTGAAGAAATCAGGGATGAAATTAAAAAATACTTAGTGGTAAATGAGAATAGTGACACAACATATCAAAACATGAAGGCAGTTTTAAGAGGAAAGTTCATTGCATTGGGCTTATTCATTACAAGAATAGAAAGTCAAAAATAAATGCCCTAATATTATATCCAAAGCCCTAGAAAAAGAAGAACAAACTAACACCAAAAGCTGTAGAATACAGGAAATATTAAAATCAGAGCAAAAATCAATGAAATGGAAACAAAAAATTCAAGAAATAAATGAAAAAATTGACTCTTTGAAAAACATTTTTTAAAAAATGATAGACCCCTTTAATGCTAATAAAGAGAAACAGAGGAAGAACTCAAATTACTAAAATTTCTTATAAGAAAAAAATATTTCAATAGACACTACTGAAATATAAAAGATAATCAGAAATTATTTTGAAAATTTTTATTCCAATAAAATAGAAAATCTTGAAAATATCAGCAAATTTCTTGAGACATATGACTTGACCAAACTGAATCAGGGGGACATAAACAATTTAAACAGAACAATTTTAAGCAATGAAATAGAAGACACCATCAAAAGCCTATCAATCTTGCACTTTAGGAGTCTTTTCAAGGAAGTCAGAACCTAATCTGACATGATGAAGATTTGGGCCTAATTTTTCCTCTATTAGGCGCCAGGTCTCTCGTCAAATTCCTAGGTCCTTGGTACTTTGATTTAAATTTTCTGCATGGTGAGTGAGAGATAAGGGTTTAGTTTCATTTTGCTGCATGTGGATTTTAAGTTTTCCCATCACCATTTGTTGAACATGCTATATTTTCTCCAATATATATTTTTGGTGTCTTTGTCTACTATTAGATAACTGTATTTATGTGGGTTTGTCTCTGTGTCTTCTATTCTGTTCCATTGGTCTACATGTCTATTTTGGTATAAATAACCTGCTGTTTTTGTTACTATAGCTTTGTAGTATAGTTTAAGTTCTGGTATTGTGATCCTCTGGCTTCATTTTTCTTGCTAAGGATTGCTTTAGCTATCCTGGGCCCCTTATTTTTCTAAATGAATTTCATGATTTCTTTTTATAGTTCTATGATATTGGGATTTTAATTGGGATCACCTTGAATCTGTATAGTGCTATGGGTAATATGGCCATTTTGACAATATTAATTTTGCCTATCAAAGAGTATGAGAAATCTTTCCATACTTCTAAAATCAAGAATCAATAAATGAGATGGATTCAAACAAAAAGCTTCCTCTCAGCAAAAGAAACAATCAATGAAGTGAAGAGAGAGCCTACATTTTGGGAGCCAATGTTTGCCACACACATGTCAGTTAGAGAACTAATCTCCAGTATACATAAATAACTCAAAAATCTTAACATCAAAAAAAGAAACAAAGACAACACAATAAAAAAATGGGCTAAGGAGGTGAACAGACACTTCTCAGAAGAAGATATATAATTGATCAATAAATATATGACAAAAATGTTCAACATCTTTAGTAATTACAGAAATGAAAATCAAAACTATTTTAAGCTTTCATATCACATCAGTCAGAATGGCAGTTATCAGGAATACAAATAACAATAAGTGTTTGCAAGGATATGGGGGGAAAGGCACACTCACACATTGCTAGTAGGCCTGAAAATTAGTGCAATCAATCTGGAAAGCAGTATAGAGATTCCTTAGAAAACTTGGAATGGAACTACCAATTGACACAGTTATCCCACTATACCCAAAGAACTTAAAAATCAGCATACTTTAGTAATGCAGCCACATCAATGTTTATAGCAGCTCAATTCACGATAGCTAAATGTGGAGCCAACCTAGATGCCCTTCAATAGATGAGTGGATAAAGAAACTGTGGTATCTATACATAATGGAATATTACTCAGTATTAAGAGAGAATAAAATTATGGCATTTACAGGTAAATGGATGGGGTTGGAGAATATCATGCTAAGTGAAGTAAGCCAACCCCCAAAAACCAAAGGCCAAATGTTCTCTCTGATAAATTCATGCTGATCCACAATAGGGAGGGGGATTGGAAAAATGGAGAAACTTTGCTGATGACATGATTCTATATTTATAAGACCCAAAAACTCCACCAGAAAACTTTTAGAACTCAGAAATGAATTCAGCAAAGTAGCAGGATATAAAATTAATACCATAAATCAATTGTGTTCCTATACATCAGGGATGAATCAATTGAAGGAGAAATTAGGAACACTATCCCATTTAGTACAACCTCAAAAAATAAAATATTTGGGATCAATCTAACCAATGAGGTGAAACACCTCTACAATGTAAACTACAGAAGAGTAAAGAAAGAAATTGAAGAAGATCTTAGAAGATGGAATGCTCTTCTATGTTCTTAGATACACATGATTAATACTGTCAATATGGCCATACTATCAAAAGCACTATATAGATTTAATGCAATTCCTATAATTCCTATTAAAATTTCAATAATGTTCTTCCTATAAATAGAATAATCAATCACTAAATTCTTTTTGAAAAATAAGAGATCCAGAATAGGCAAAGCAATCCTTACTAAGAAAAGTGAAGCAGGAGGAATCATAATACCAGACCTTAAATTATACTGTAAAGGTCGGGCGAGCATCTGAGGAAGAGACCACCAAGAGACTGTCTCATGCAACAGCAAAGGGTTTATTGGGGGTCCAGCATGCTGGGGCTCAGAGCTCACTTGAATAGAGCAAAGAGCCCTGAGAACAGCTTAAGCAGAGCTTATATACTTTCCTTGGAGAGGGCAGGGAGTGAAGTTACATTCTGCAGTTTGGCAGTTGGGGACAGCACATTCTGGGAACAAGATTAGCAAACAGTTCTCAGTTGGGGACAGCACATTCTGGGAACAAGATTAGCAAACAGTTCTTAAGATTTTGTTAAGCATACGGAAAAACGGAGTGACAAGTACCTATTTTATTAACCTTTCAATACTACTAAACTATAGTAACAAAAATGGCATGGTATTGACACCAAGACAGATATGAAGATCAATAGAACAAAATAGAAGACACAGAAACAAACCCACAAAAATACAGTTACCTCATACTTGATAAAGTCACCATAAACATACGTTTTCAAACACATAGCCTCTTTAACAAAATAGTGCTTGGAAAACTAGAAATCCATAAGTAGCAAAATAAAATTAAACCCCTATCTCTCATTCTGCACAAAACAACTCAAAGTGGATCATTTACCTAGGCATTAGATCAGAAATTCTGTGCTTATTAGAAGAAAAGGTAGACCCAACTCTCCGTCATGTCAACTTAGGAACTAACTTATTCAACAATACTCCTAAAGCACAAGAAATAAAATCAAGAATCAATAAATGGGATGGTATCAAACTAAAAATCTTCCTCAGAGCAAAGTAAACAAGAACATGAAGAGAGCCCCTACAGAATGGTAGAAAATGTTTGCCGCTTGTACCTCTGATAGAGCATTAGACTCCATGATACATAAAAAACTCAAAAACTTACCAAAAACACAAACACAAATAACCATATCAATAAATAATAAAAGCAACTAAATAGACACTTCAGAGAAAAACAACTGCAAAATATCTCTCAATAAATGAAAATAAAATGTCCAACATCTCTAGCAATTAGAGAGAAAAGCAAATTAAAATTACCCTGAGATCTCATCTCACTCCAGTAAGAATGGCAATTATCAAGAATACAAGTAACAAACTGGGTGTGGTGGTACATGCCTGAAATCCTAGTGGCTAGAGAGGCTGAGGCAGGAGGATTGCAAGTTCAAAGCCAGCCTCAGCAAAAGCGAGGTGCTAAACAACTCAGTGAGACATTGTCTCTAAATAAAACACAAAATAGGGCTGGGGGTATAATTCAATGGTGGAGTGCCCCTGAGTTTAATCCCTAGGACCAAAAACAAAAAAATACAAGTTACAATAAATATTGGTAAGGATGTGGGGGAAAATGTTCACTCATACATTGCTGGTGGGACTGAAAATTGATGCAACCACTATGGAAAGCAGTATGCAGATTTCTCAGAAAACTTGGAATGGAACCACCATTTTACCCAATTATCCCATTTCTTGGTATATACCCAAAGGACTTAAATCCAACATACTATAGTGATGTGGCCACATCAATGTTTATAACAGCTCAATTAATGATAGCTGAGCTATGGAACCAACATAGGTTCCCTTCCACAAATAAATGGATAAATAAAATGTGGTATCTATGCACAATAGAATATTACTCAACCATAAAGAAGAATGAAATGATGGCACTTGTCAGTAAAAGGATGGAACTGGAGACTTATTGTGCTAAGGGAAATAAGCAAATCCCCAAAATCCAAAGGCCGAATGTTCTCTCTGACATGTGGATGCTAAGACAAAATAAAGGTGGAGGAGGACAATAGAAATTCATTGGATTAGACAAAGAGGAACAAAATGAAGGGAGCGTAGATGTTAAGAGGAAAGACAATAGGATGAATCAGTCCTAACTTTCCTATGTTCATATATGAATACATGGCCAGTGAAACTCCACATACAGCCACAAAAATGGGATCCTAATTAGAATAAGTTTTATTCCATGTCAAAATACACTCCTCTGTCATGTATGTTTAAAAATAACAAAAAAGAAAAGCAAACACAGCTAGTCTAGGACACAGCCCTTTTCTTCCTTTCCATGTTCATCCAAAGTCTTTCAAGAAAATATTCTCACCAGCCAAGAATTGGGCAGACTAACTAACCATGTTATGCCCATACAACGGAAAGCTACTCAGTAACACAAAGTGATGAGCTGTGGACACACCCCAAACACTGGCTTCCTCTGAAAATCATCATGCTTGGTGAAAGGACTGACATATATTTCTTAGAAATATTTCTAAGAAATGTGGGCATATGTGTAGTGATGGAGAGCGGATGGACACCTGCCTGGATGTGAAGGGGAAGGATGGAAAGGCTGAAGGCAGGGCCCAGAAAGGGGCACAAGGAGACTCTGGGGTCTAAGAGATAGGTCCAGTCTCTTGACTGGTTAATGGTTTCAGGGGAACATGCAGCCATCACATGTGTGCAGTTATGCTGATGATGGATGTGCAACTCATGGGATCTCAACTCTTTTAATAAACCATATTTTAAAAAGTCAGGCACAGTAGTGTTTCTGGAGGGAAATATGTGACTGGAGAAGAGAGAGCCTAGTGTGTTGACATTGCATCTAGCTTCTTTCCACAACTGTCCTAAAGGGAAATATTTCCCCACATTTGACCTGAATCTTTTCCCCAGGAACCCAGAAATCTTTTTTATTTTAATTATTTATTATTATTTTCTTATTTTATTTGTTCTATTAGTTACACATGACACAGGATGCATTTCGTTTCATTGTACACCAAAGGAGCACAACTTTTCCTGTCTCTGGTTGAACACAATGTAGATTCACACCATTTGTGCAATCATACATATACCTAGGGTAATGATGTCCTTCTCATTCCATCATCTTTCCTACCTCTTTGCCCAAAATTCTGCCATTCTTCCCATGCCCCCCCCCATTATAGGTCAGCATCCACTTATCAGAGTCAGCCTTTGGTTTTTTTGGGACTGGCTTACTTCATTTAGCTTGATATTCTCCAACTCCATCCATTTACCTGCAAGTGCCATAATTTTGTTCTCTTTTAATGCTGAGTAATATTCCATTGTGTAAATATACTACCATTTCTTTATATATTCATCTATTGAAGGGCATATAGGTTGATTCTACAGGTTAGTTATTTTTAATTGAGCTGCTATAAACATTGACGTGGCTGCATCACTGTAGCATGCTGATTTTAAGTCGTTTGGGTATAGACAGAGAAGTGGGATAGCTAGATTAAATGGTGGTTTCATCCCAAGTTTTCTAAGAAATTTTTGTACTGCTTTTCAGAGTGGTTTTACCAATTTTCAGTGCCACTAGCAATGTATAAGTTTACCTTTTTCCCCTGCATCCTCACCAACACTTGTTGTTGCTTGTATTCTTGATAATAGCCATTTTGACTGGAATGAGATTAAATCTTAGTTTCAATGTGCATTTATTTAATTATTTGAGATTTTGAACATGTTTTCATATGTTTGTTGATGATTGCATACCTTCTTCTGAGAGGTGTCTATTCAGTTCCTTAGCTCATTTATTGATTGGGTTATATTTTGTAAGTTTTTTGAGTTCTTTATGTATTGTGGAGATTATTGCTCTCTCTGATGTGTGTGTAGTAAAGATGTTCTCCTGCTCCGTGGGCTCTCTCTTCATGTTATTGATCATTTCTTTTGCTGAGAAAAGCTTTTTGGTTTGAATCCACCCCATTTATTGATTCTTGATTTTATTTCTTGCATTTTAGGAGTCTGGTTAAGGAAGTCAGGACCTAATCCAATATGATGAAGTTTTGGGACTACTTTTTCCTCCAGGTCTCTGGTCAAATTCCCAGGTCCTTGGATCCACTTTGATTTGAACTTTGTGCATGGTAAGAGATGGGGTTTATTTTTTTTGAGGATATTGTGAATGGAGTGTTTTTCCTCATTTCCGTTTCAGAGGTTTTGTCGCTGATATACAGAAATGCCTTTGATTTATGCGTGTTGATTTTATATCCTGCCACTTTGCTGAATTCATTTATTAGTTCTAGTAGTTTTTTTGTAGACCCTTTTGGGTCTTCTAGGTATAGAATCATGTCATCTGCAAATAGCGATAATTTAAGTTCTTCCTTTCCTATTTTTATGCCTTTAATTTCTTTCGTCTGTCTAATTGCTCTGGCCAGTGTTTCGAGAACTATATTGAATAGAAGTGGTGATAGAGGGCATCCCTGTCTTGTTCCAGATTTTAGGGGGAATGCCTTCAATTTTTCTCCATTGATAAAATACTTGGGAATCAACCTAACAAAAGAGGTGAAAGATTTATACAATGAAAACTACAAAACCCTAAAAAGAGAAGTAGAAGAAGATCTTAGAAGATGGAAAAATATACCCTGTTCATGGATAGGCAGAACTAACATCATCAAAATGGCGATATTACCAAAAGTTCTCTATAGGTTTAATGCAATGCCAATCAAAATCCCAACGGCATTTCTTGTAGAAATGGATAAAGCAATCATGAAATTCATATGGAAAAATAAAAGACCCAGAATAGCAAAAGCAATTCTAAGCAGGAAGTGCGAATCAGGCGGTATAGCGATACCAGACTTAAAACTATATTACAGAGCAATAGTAACAAAAACAGCATGGTACTGGTACCAAAACAGGAGGGTGGACCAATGGTACAGAATAGAGGACACAGAGACTAATCCACAAAGCTACAACTATCTTATATTTGATAAAGGAGCTAAAAGCATGCAATGGAGGGAGGATAGCATCTTCAACAAATGGTGCTGGGAAAACTGGAAATCCACATGCAACAAAATGAAACTGAATCCCCTCCTCTCGCCATGCACAAAAGTTAACTCAAAATGGATCAAGGACCTAGATATCAAATCAGAGACTCTGCGTCTGATAGAAGAAAAAGTTGGCGCCGATCTACATATTGTAGGGTCGGGCTCCAAATTCCTTAATAGGACACCCATAGCACAAAAGTTGATAACAAGAATCAACAAATGGGACTTACTTAAACTGAAAAGTTTTCTCTCAGCAAGAGAAACAATAAAAGAGGTAAATAGGGAGCCTACATCATGGGAACAAATTTTTACTCCTCACACTTCAGATAGAGCCCTAATATCCAGAGTATACAAAGAACTCAAAAAATTAAACAATAAGAAAACAAATAACCCAATCAACAAATGGGCCAAAGACCTGAACAGACACTTCTCAGAGGAGGACATACAATCAATCAACAAGTACATGAAAAAATGCTCACCATCTCTAGCAGTCAGAGAAATGCAAATCAAAACCACCCTAAGATACCATCTCACTCCAGTAAGATTGTCAGCCATTATGAAGTCAAACAACAACAAGTGCTGGAGAGGATGTGGGGAAAAGGGTACTCTTGTACATTGCTGGTGGGACTGCAAACTGGTGCGGCCAATCTGGAAAGCAGTATGGAGATTCCTGGGAAAGCTGGGAATGGAACCACCATTTGACCCAGCTATTGCCCTTCTTGGACTATTCCCTGAAGACCTTAAAAGAGCGTACTACAGGGATACTGCTACATCGATGTTCATAGCAGCACAATTCACAATTGCTAGACTGTGGAACCAACCCAGATGCCCTTCGATAGATGAATGGATAAAAAAAATGTGGCATTTATACACCATGGAGTATTACGCAGCACTAAAAAATGACACAAAATCATAGAATTTGCAGGGAAATGGATGGCACTAGAGCAGATTATGCTTAGTGAAGCTAGCCAATCCCTAAAAAACGAATACCAAATGTCTTCTTTGATATAATGAGAGCAACTACGAACAGAGCAGGGAGGAAGAGCAGGAAGAAAAGATTAACATTAAACAGATACATGAGGTGGGATGGAAAGGGAGAGAAAGAGAAATTGCATGGTAATGGAGGGAGACCCTCATTGTTATACAAAATTACATATAAGAGGTTGTGAGGGGAATGGGAAAATAAACAAGGAGAGAAATGAATTACAGTGGATGGGGTAGTGAGAGAAGATGGGAGGGGAGGGAGGGGGGATAGTAGAGGATAGGAAAGGTAGCAGAATACAACAGTTACTAATAGGGCATTATGTAAAAATGTGGATGTGTAACCGATGTGATTTTGCAATCTGTATTTGGGGTAAAATTGGGAGTTCATAACCAACTTGAATCTATTGTATGAAACATGATATGTCAATAGCTTTATAATGTTTTGAACAACCAATAAAAAAAATAAATTAAAAAAAAAAGAGATGGGGTTTAGATTTATTTTGCTGCATATGAATTTCATATTTTTCCAGCACTATTTGTTGAAGAGGCTATCTTTTCTCCAATGTATGTTTTCAGTGCCTTTGTCTAATAGGCGATAACTGTATTTATGTGGGTTTGTCTCTGTGTCTTCTATTCTGTTCCATTGGTCTAAATGTCTGTTTTGGTGCTAATATCATGCCATTTTTGTTACTATAGTTCTGTAATATAGTTAAGTTCTGGCATTGTGATGCCTCCTGCTTCACTTTTCTTGCTAAGGGTTGCTTTGGCTACTCTGGGTCTCTTATTTTTCCAAATGAGTTTCATAATTTCTTTTTCTAGTTTTATGAGAAATATGATTTTAATTGGGATTGCATTAAATCTGTATAGCACTTTTGTTAGTATAGCCATTTTGACAATACTAATTCTTCCTGTCCAAGAATATGAGAGGTCTTCCATATTCTAAGGTCTTCTACAATTTCTTTCCTTAGCATTCTATAGTTTTAATTGTATATGTCTTTCACTTCTTTTGTTAGATTTATTCCCAAGTATTTTACTTTATTTTTTGAGGCTATGATAAATGGGATACTTTCTCTAATTTCTCTTTTAGTGGGTTCATCACTGTTGTATAGAAATGCGTTTGATTTATGGATATTGATTTTATGTCCTGCTATTTTGCTGAATTCATTTATTAATTCTAGAAGTTTTCTGGCAAAATTTTTTATCCTCTAAGTATAGAATTATTCCATTGGCAAATAGTGATTGTTTGGTTTCTTCTTTTCCTTTTTGTATCGCTTTAATTTCTTTCATCTGTCTAATTGCTTTGGCTAGAGTTTCAAAGACTATGTTGAATAAGAATGGTGAGAGAGGGCATCCCTGTCTTGTTCCAATTCATAGAATAAATGCTTACAATTTTTCTCCATTTAGAATGATATTGGCTTGGGGCTTAGCATATATAACTTTTACAATGTTGAGGTATGTTCCTACTATCCCTAGTTCTTCTAGTGTTTTGAACTTGAAAGGGTGTTCCATTTCATCAAATGCTTTTTCTGAATCTATGGAGATGATCATATGATTTTTAAGTCTATTGATGTGCTGAATTATGTTCACTGATTTCCATATGTTGAAACAACTTTACATCCCTGAGATGAACCCCACTTGATCATGGTGCACCATCTTTTTAATGTGGTCTTGTATGCAATTTTCCTGAATTTTATTGAGAATTTTTGCATCTATGTTCATCAGGGATATTGGTCTGATGTTTTCTTTCCTTGATGTATCTTTGTCTGGCTTAAGTAGCACAGTGATATTAGCCTTGTAGAATGAGTTTGGAAGGGTTCCCTCCTTTTCTATTTCATGAATTAACATGAGGAGTATTGTCCTTGGGCTGCACAGTCGAATGCCAGGTCAGGAGGGAAGATAAGCTGGTTCTGGTGGTGGGAGAGACAGCTGTTCCAGTTGTAGACTGGCCATGGCTACTGGGGTTGCAGGTAGAAGGGACCAGAGGAGGGCTGGGGAAGGAATGAGAATGAGGAGGAACAGAAGAAGGAGCCAAAAGAGGAGAAAGAAGTATAAGAGGAGGAATATCTTTGGAAGAAGGAGGAGGAGGTGGAAGAGGAGAATCAATGCACATGCCTTTGCTGCTGCCCTGGCATCCAGGTCAGCTGCCCCTAACTCCTAATCAGTCACTCCTTTCTGGGGGAGAAGAGTTGCACACCCTGCAGAGGAAGGATCTTGGGATCAAGAAGAGGAGGAACTTGGAGGAGGATGTGGTAGCCTTGGAGGGTCAAAGAGGCTGTGGTCTCTTGCCCTGGCACTGCACCATTCTCATTTTTCTCCAGACCTGAGGCCCTTGTTGGAACATACTGACTCTACCCACCAACATTTTTCCCATCCCAGCTATTTCTTCCACCATCTATATGGAAGTCCATGCTGCCTGGCCCCTATACCCACCTTCAACAGGAAATAGTAAAGAGTAGGGAATCCCGAGTTTTCTTTCTCTTCCTCTGCTTCCTCCTGTGAGACCTTTTCCTCCCTTGATACCCAGTCCAAATGTGGGGGTTCCTGCTAGTGAGGTTCAACACCCTAATCACTTGCAAAAGTGCAGCACCTCCCATTTCCCACTTTCTCCCACCTTTAATACGGGAGTCTTCAAGATGAGCCCCTGGAGAATGGAATCCCCAACCCCCATGTGCATTCATTCTCCTCATACTACTTCTGGTTCTGCTTTTCTTTCCCCTCCTTTTCCTCCTCCACCTGCTCCTCCTCCTCCTCATTTCCACTCCAATCCTCCTCTAGTTTCTTCTACCTGCAAACCCAGTGGCCTTAGTCAGCACATAAGTGGCGCAAGTGTCCCTCCAACCACCACAGCAAAGTCATCTGCTCTCCTGACCAGATATCCCAATGTACAGCTTTAGGACACTGCCATGGACACTACTCCTTTTTCCCTAGTGTTTTCTTCATCTCCCCTTGCCTCCAGTGACAGCTTCTGCCCATTGTCCTATGTCCACAGCCCAGGCAGCACAGCAGCTGGTAAAGGGATCCTGACTCCACTGGCAACACTACACCTTGGGTCTCCCACCCCAACATGAATTTGAACCATTAGTTTGGCCCACAAATCACTCCTCAGCCTGCATCTGGAAGCCCTCATCGGCAACGAGAGAGCACCTCTTTACTCAACAACCCTGCTTATTGTGCTCCTAGTCATGGACCATGCTCTGGCCTCCCTCCTGGCATGCAAAATTCTGAACCATCATTTTCCAAGCTTGCCATAGATAAGCTTATGGATACCACCCCTCCTTCCAAGGCTGTCCTCTTCCATTTTCTTCCTGCCTCCCAGAACAACTATGGTTCATACTTTGGGGTGCTTCCTGGTTCTGGGAGCCTCCCACCCAGTAGCATCATCACCCAGTTTCCACCAGTGTGGTACACAGTGAGTACATGGATCAAGTACAACTGTCCAGCATTCTAGAAGAATAGGAGCCCACATCTAGGGACTCCGGTGGGCAGGGAAAGCATGACTCCTATCTCTTTGGGCAACCCAGGAAGCCCAGCTCTGATTTTTGCTTAATCTTGCCCACAGCTCAACCACTGAGTGACATCACAACTCAGTCAGGACTTAGGGGTATCTCATCACCCATGATCCCATTAGGCACACCACTCAACAGTTGTTCATCCTTTCCCAAGAAATAAGGTGCTATGCAGGGGTGCTGCCCTGAGCTGCTGTGGCTTGGACCTTCCCTCCAGAAAGAAAATCTCCAGGAACAGTGCTTCTGTCTGAAAACAACATTGTGCCTGACTCTTTAAAATATGGTCTATTAAAATCAAATTGGAGGTTTCAAGTGCTTCACTGTTTGCCAGCACCCTTCCCAGCCTTGCTGCATTCTTGGGACCTGCAGCTCATTTGAGTAGAGGGAAGGCTAGTTTAGGAGTACATGCCTCAGGCCAGGGACCCAACTGGGTAGCTGTGACTCTGAGACACCCCACTCTGCAGCACAGAGAGCTTTATGACTCTTAAGTCCACCCCAGGCTTTAAGTCTAACCTGGCTCATCCCAGCTCTAGATCACTTTCCCTGGGCTGGATCCTGCTAAGTGGTCCAGTGCTGGTTATAGGGTCTTCCTTTCTCCTCACCTGCCAACTCAATGGCCTTTCTCTTTCCCCAGTGATGTACATAAAATCCTGTTGTTCCTAGTTCCTCTGTCTGCATTCATGGGCCTCCCTTTTCTTTGACTTAACAACAGAGAATTGCCACCTGTGCATCAAGATGTATGGAGCCGGGGAGCTTAGGCAAGATGTCTGGGTCTTAGGAAAAAGGACTCAGAACAAATATGGGGAAGTAGCCCCCTTTAGGACCATGGTGGAATGAAACTAGATGGAATGTCAACTAACCTACACCAGACAATCTCTTCTTCAGTCACAAACTTCTGTCTGAAAACAACATTGTGCCTGACTCTTTAAAATATGGTCTATTAAAATCAAATTGGAGGTTTCAATGTGGCAGAATAGAGAAGGTTACTTGCTGCTGCTCCACAATGTGAAACCAAGAAAACAGATAGGCAGCTACTCAGCAAGATGTATGAATAAAAAATAATAATAATAAATAATAAAAAATAAAAAGGTGGGGGAATGGGGGGACTTTACTGGAACTTAAAACTGAACATTCGAAACAGATCAGGGACTCAGGAGTCAAAGAAATCCACAGTGCCACAGCCAGAGGTACCAGTCAGTGTGGTCCCTCTGAGAGCAAAGTGGAGGAGGACAAGGAAATGAAAGGAACCCACATTTTTAGTAGGCGTGAGGCATATCTGGGTACAGAAAATTTAGAGATCAAAGACATTGCCCAACTAAACTGAAAGGCATGCTGCACAATATACTTTTAAGGGAAAGAAAGTGCATCTCTCCCAGTGGTGTCTGGAGGACAGAAGAAGGAACCATTCTGTAGCCATGGCATAGTGACTGGCAGCTGAGGGAGCCAATTCCTGGAAAAACTGAGTGTGGCCTGAAATACAGGCCTGGAGTATTCCCACTGCATGACATACAGTGTGCCTAAGTGACCAGGAGAAAATCAAATACAGAGAGAGGTTTACACAGGTGACAACTTGTCATGGAAACCTACCCAGCTCTCCCCCTGCCCCTCCAATCTGGCTGCTTGCATAACCAGCTGGGAGAGATGTGCCTTGCTGGGAATTCAAAAGAATGGGATCTGGAGAGATTGACTTTGGAGACTGAAACTGAAAGCAGTAAATGGGGGGGGGTGTGCTACAGGTGACCTAGTGGACTAAGAATTGGCTCCTTCACCACATGAATGGATCCTAGGGAAGATTCCCGGGGTGCCAGCTGCCAGTATGGACTGGAAATTGCTGAGTCCTGGAAATGCACTGATTTAAAATCTCCTGACCAATTGGCATTTAGCAAAGGGCCTGGAGTCTATCTAATAATAAACTCCAGATCCAGGAATTCTGCTGTGGAATTGTCTCTCTCACTTCAGCAATCTACCTGGAGGGTGGTGCATCACACTCCTAACACTGCTGAAAAGAGAAGCTCAGAAACTTTTGAGCTGCAAAAGAAAATAATTCGTTAATTTTCTTTGAGATTTTTCTTCTTTTCACCATTTAATTGTGACTTCATGGATATTTACTCATGTTCATATTTGTTTTTGTTCTCATTTCAAGGATTTTTGAAGCCAGTTATTTTTCATTAGTCAGTTTTGTGAGAACTAAGATGTTGAAAGTATATTTCAGTTTTTTATTGTTTATTTTTTACTTTTAACATTTTTGCTTTTACATATATTTTCTCTCACCTATTTTCCTTGGTTCAATTTCTATCTTTTCTTCCACTATCAGCCAATCTCTATTGTTCTCTCCTTCACTCTTCCTTTAATATCTTATTTCTCTCTTCTATCCTCCTCCCTAAAAATCATCACATCCTGTATCACTTCTGTTTTATCCCTGTTCACCATTCAAAATTATAAACACTTTTCCAATCGTACTGTTTTTCTTGTAGGCAACAGCTAATTATATCATTCATTTATTGTGACAATTAATACTGTGTACATCAGAGCAGGAAGTATTTTGTTTAATGCTGCATATTGTTTGCATTGGTTGTTGTTATTATTTGTCTCCCCCTAAATGGTGAGGGAGAGGAAAACTTCAGGGAAACTATAAGTCCACAGGTGGAAACTCAGCCCTAGATCCATACTTTTAGATGGCTAAACACACAAACAACATGAAAAGGCAGGGGGACGAATAGTCCAAAATAACCAATATACTTTAATAACAGAATGCATTAACACCACAGTGGAAGAAATGTTAATAGAAGGAGATTAGAATGCACATATTAAATTGATCTGTGAGGTGAAGAATGATGTAAGGAGTGGAATTGGAAAGAAAATATAGGAAGTGAAAGATCATTTCAAAAAAGGGATAGAGATTCTAAAAAAAATCAAGCAGAAGCCCTTGAAATAAAGGAATCACTAAACCAAAGTAAAAATTCAATGCAAAATATGAACAGCAGACTAGACCACTTGGAAGACAGAGTTTCAGGTAATGACAACAAAATATATCATCTGGAAAATAAAGTTGATCATGAAAAAATGATGTTAAGAGACCAGCAACAGAATTTCTAAGAAATATGGAGTAATAAGAAAATACAAAATTTAAGATTTATTTGGATAGATGAAGGCTCAGAGATAAAAACCAAAGGAATGCGCAGTCTTTTTAATGAAATAATATCATCAAATTTCACAACCTTAAAGAATGAAATGGAAAATCAAATAAAGGAGTCTTACAGGACCCAAAATATACAAAATTACAATAGACCCACAGCAAGGCACATTATGAAAATGCTTAAAACAGAGCATAAGAATAGAATTTTAAAGTCTTCCAGACCAAAAAAAAAAATGACAATTCATACTTAGAGGGAAACCAATCTGGATCTCAGCTGATTTGTCAACCCAGATCCTCAAAGATAGAAGATACTGGAATAATATATACCAAGCTTAGAAAAAAAAGGATGTCAGAAAAGAATACTATATCCAGCAAAATTAAGCCTCAGAATTTAAAATGAAATAAAGACCTTCCATAATAAAGAAAAGTTAAAGAATTAGCAACTAAAAAGCCTGCTGTACAAAACATACTCAATAAGATATTACATGAAGAAGAAATAATGGGAGAAAGTACACTAGAAGAAGTCAATCAAAGAGAAACATATTCAAAGTAAAAAAACAGAAATAACTTGAAATGAGAGGTAATAAAAATCATTTCTATGATAACACTGAATGTAAATGGCCTAAACTCATCAATCAAAAGACAGACTGGCAGATTGGGTTAAAAAACAAGACCCCAAAATATGTTGTATTCAGAGATTCACCTTATAGGCAAAGATATCCACAGACTGAAGGGGAAAAGGATGGGGAAAAACATCATTCACATTAATCTCAAACAAACCCTATTTGCTGACAACATGATTCTCTATATATAACACCCAAAAAATCCCACCAGAAAACTTCTAGAACTCAGAAATTAATTCAACAAAGTAGCAAGATATCAAATTAACTGATAAATTAATTTTGATCAGATCAATTAATTTTGTTTTTATCTCCATCATGCTAAAAGGAATTGGTTTTTTGAAGAAAATATCTTTTTATCACTAAAGTCGATTGCTGAGCTTTTTATAATGTGTTATGTCATTCAAAATTTCTACATACTCTACTACTCTAATGGTTCAATTGGACAGTGCCTCGTAGAAAAATAAAACTCTTAATGAATTATGCCATTGCCAACATGCTATCTCTGTATGAGGAAGTAATAATCTGGAGCGTTTCTAATGCATATGAACATTATATTTTTATATCAGATAATATCAATATCATAATATTAAAGTATTAAAATAGTTGAAGGTATTTAATGATCAAATTCTCTCTACAGCTATCAAAGCCAAACCCATTTAAGTTTCATATGAGTGAGATCTTGTCACCTTCTTCTTCCGTAGCTTTGATCTAATTAGAATTGCTCACATGATCATATTTAAATGGAGAAATTATTTCCTTTATGTACTAGTGCATATTATAATAATGAAAATTTCAAAATATCATTATCAAAAAGTAAGATAATACTGTATTTTTATTCCTTTAACACAATCATGTATTAAGGAATGACTTCATAAACATTGTTGTTTTGTTTCAAACTACAGCCCATTAATTGTTTAAATGTCAAGACCAAAGACTGGGATTTCTACAATATTTAATTCTATAACACTGATGCTTCTACTAATTGATTAAAATAATGGAGGGACTAATAATTATAACACGAAGTAGTACACATCCTCCTGGGGGATTCTGAGCAGTAGCCATTAGTTAATGCTTTTGTTGTAGAATAAAAACTCTGTTAGTGTGATCCACTTATCTTCTATACAAGCATAATAGGTTCCTTGGTCTTCATAAAACCAGTATTTAAAGACCATATGCCAAAATGGGCTCAGGATGGATTAACTCAGCTGAGTTTAAACCTTCATTGCTTGCTAAAAACCTTTGCTAAATATCATTAATTTGAAATACTTCTAGAACCAGAGGGCTATTTTTTAAGTGTTAATTGATGTGACTCCACTCTTTGAGAAAGTCAATGAAAAAACAGGAAAAGAAATTAGATATAATGAACTGTGATTCTTTTTGTTTTTCTAGTCTGAATATCTCTTTCATTTGAATATTTATAAATAAAAATCAAACAGGGTTAAAGATGTGCAAGGATATTCATTTACAATGGAGATATGTAATTTGGAGTTTGTTTCCTTATTTATACAATTCTTTAAATCAGGTCCACTATTCATTTATTTTGTTTTGTAACTTTCATGTAAATGTTTTCTTGTATATAGAGATATATAAAAAAATGGAACTATTTTCTTACACATACTATGCAATATGTTTGTAAAATTGCAATATTACCAAAATTACAAAAGCTGTGCTTTTGTACTCTATCTTGCTTTATGTAAAATCAATCTTTTTCTATTTAAATGGACTGTCTGTCCTATAAACTGTAGATAACATATCTATTCAAAAATCAGTCTATTGTATCTTTTGTTTAGTTTGGGGTGGGTTGGGGTATATTTCTTTTGGGAGAAAATGCAGCAAAATTTTGGCAGTTGGAAACTATTTTTCCTCAGAAATGAGACTTTTAAAGCATGCAATGAGCTCATATCATTTAAAAATCTCTCCTGTAATTCTTGTATTTTGTCCTAATTTTGGTGCTACTGTGTAACCATGATTAAATGTGATAGTTAAAACAAACAGAATCAAAATTCATATGCTATCATTTCATTTATTTGGAGAAAAAAATGCTCAAAGAGGAGGGGTATGAGTATCAGCAGTGAATAGAGACATTTTCCAAATATGTGTTATTTAAATACCAATTCTATTCAGATGTGATTTTATAAAATTGAGTTTAATATATATTTATATTTGATAAAGTTGCTTCTCAAGAAAAACTGAATATTTTGTTCCTCGTAAATATATGAACAACAAAACTAAAGGATTTAAATTGATACAACAGTAATTGCTCTATTTTCCTAAATGATTTCTTAGTAGTTTGTCCATTCTGGAATTGCTACAATTTGACTTTGGGGATAACACCAGAAAAATTGTTATGTGTGCAAACAAATATCTGTACACATACTCATAACAAATCACACAAATAAATACACATGCTACAGAAACACGTATTAATCAGGACTCACATATTTGATGTTGTATGTCTTTATTTCCTTTTTGCATTCAATATATCAAGAACCAACATGGTTTAATGCAATGATATGAACTTCTTTTTAGCCATATATCTACTCTAATGATGTACATGCTTTCAGAATGACATTGTTCCTCATTGGTTCCAAAAAAACCCCAACAGTATCCGTTGGAAATTTCTTTTTTAAAAAATAAAAGTAGCTTGGCATGGTAGCCCATGCATATAGCCCCAGTGAATGTTAAGGCAGAAGGCTGAGAAAGGAAGATCGCAAGTTGTAGACTAGCCTCAGCCACTTAGCAAAGTCCTAAGTAACTTAGTGAGATTCTGTTTCAAATTAAATAAATAAATGGTGTTGGCAATGTGGTTCAGTGGTTAAGCGCCCCTAGGCTCCATCCTAGTACCAAAAAAATAAAAAAGTATTTATTTTTTCCCTTTACAATTGAATTATCTGTATATAGTTGTCCAGACATTTGCAATCAAAGCAAAACCATTTATTTACACTTTTTACCAAACCTTTTAAATATTAATTTGAAATAGAACACAAATGAGTGCTTTATTTTGGAGATCATGTATATTCTATGACTGTACTTAACTTCCAAAAAAGGATTGAAATGTTCTAATAAATATTCAACCAAATATTTACATATTCTTTCCAGCAGATTCGCAGGCCCTTTGCTAATAACCACTCTTGAGTGAGTGAAGAAAAAGTTTTCTCTATATTCACACTCAGCATTTCGGCAGCCATGTCTATGTTTTTGGTTTTTGGTTTATGTTTTGGGGGGTTTTGCAGGAGGGTTTTTTTGTTTTTCACACTGTCAAATTCTCTATTACCAAATGGGTATCCTACAATTCAATTCAATTCTGGTACTACTATGGCGTCAGTATAGACTACACCACAGGATAAGGACTTAGTCCCACAATATTGAGTGTGTGTGTGTGGGGGGGGGGGCGGGGTTGTTTCACTTCAGACCACAGGGTACCTACAGTTTTATCTGAATAGGCTACAAAGCAGAGGTTCCCATGACTCTCTCCTTGTGTTCCAAAATGTGCAACAGTGACCCACAGAACCCACAAGAATAGTTTACTTACTATTTCTCATTTATTATGAAGGATTTCTTAAAGGATACAAATGAATAGCCAGATGAAGAGACACAGAAAACAAGGTTTGGAAGAGTCCAGAATGCCTGAAGTGGATGGGTCACATTTGCAGCACCTGTTCAATAATTTGCAACCTGTCTGAAACTTACACTTAGGAGATTTTTATGGAAACTTCATCACTGGGCATAATCACTTATTATCTTCATTCCCTACTTTGTTCTCTCCAGAAAATGAGATGTGGGGCTGAAGTTTTCAAGATTCTTATTATTGATTTGTCTTGTTGGTGACCAGGCCCCATACAGGAACCCCTCAAGAGTCACCTCAGTAGACCAAAAGACGCTCCCAGTCTCAGGAAATTACAAAGGTCTATAAAGTTCTACATGGGGAATCAGGTCAAAGACTAAATATTAGAACCTACAGTTTCTCCTAGTACCCTTTTTATGATGGCTTTAGGAGCTCTGTGTTTGGATATGAAAACAGAAAATTATACACATTATTTTACTATTTCACACAGGAATATTAGAAAATGGAGATTGGGGATGGTATTAAGACTGATAATTATGATGCAATATAGTATTAGTTTTTTTTTTTTTCAGAACATTGGCATATCACTAAAAGAACTGCTACAGAAATTAGCACCTTAAATCTCCCCACAGCTTCTTCTAACTACCAGGCAAAAGCTAACTCTCTTTTGGAACAAATTACAAATTTTAAAGGAAAAATACTTTCTGACATTTTTCTTTTCAAGAAAAGAAAATATTACCCGCCATGAGAGCACGTTTTGTGGTTTGAACAAAACTTTCTATTATATTATGAAATAGCAATTTTTTAAAAATTATATCTAGTTAATTAAGAAATTATCTTAACTCAAGAAAGGAATCCTTTGAAATTTTTTAAAATGTAATTCAAACTCTTATTTTTCATCTTTCAAAGAAATATTATTGTAACTAAAAGGAGAAAGTCTATGTCAGAACAGAAAGAGTTAATTACAGTTTACAAATATATACTAAACTTTTTCTTAGAACATACCTAAGACACTCATATTCTTCAGTGGTGGATATCAACTGTCATGATGAAATGAAGAGATTAATTAGCTTGATAAACAAATAACACCTAGTATATCCTACAAGCCATAATTAAATATTTGATCAACTGTAATTTAAGTTTTCTATGAGCCAAGATTACAAGATACATACTATCGGTGACATCATTCCCACATTTGATCACATCTTCATCACATGTAAATATTCCATTATGTTAAATCAATAATCCATGTTATGTTATGTTGCTTAGGTATTTGTTCATGGATACATAAAACATAATGCCTTAATTTTATTAAAAATCTAATGAAATTAAGATAACTTTTATTAAATGACTAAATTTTATTATATGTTGCTTTTATCTAATAGCTGTTAATAGTTATAGAAGATGTTACAGATTACTTAGAGTGCTGCAAAGCATGAGAATCTCACTGATTCATAATTATAAATCATTAAAATATGCATAAAACTAACAAATATGTAAATATTGAACATAAATGGATCCAAAGCATTTGTGATCTAGCCATTCATTTTTCAAATATATACATTCTCTTTATGCAATATTATAAGTGTCATATATCTGTATCTGTACATGAGTTCTGCTCATGAAGGCGAATATCAACTTGTAAAGTATAGATGAAAGGTCTTGGTAAAACAGCACCATTTAAATTTTAAAACCATCACAAGCTCAGCAGTTTCCTGTTACAACTTCTGAGGAAATTCAAAATTAATTGGCCAACACAATTAAAAGGTTTGATGCCTAAAATCTCAGATTGTCTAGAGGTTATGGCAAGAGAACTGCAAATTTTAGGCCATCCTGGGCAATTTAGAGAGACTTGGTCTCAAAATGAAAACAGAAAGGGATGGAGGAGTACCTCAGGAGAAGAGAGCTTGCATAGTATGTACTAAGACCTGGGTTCAATCTCCAGTACTGAAAAAATAAATAAATAACCAACAACAAGCGAAAAAACCTTTGGGACATCATTGGAAAAGTTACTTTTTTTCCTTTCAAAACCAATTAAGGAACCCTAGACCTGATGAAAGACATAAACAAAATTTCAGAAAAATGTAGTCATTTGTTTCATTGGATAAACCTAATCATCAAACTGTGTTTTACAGATCATGTTGAATGTATGGATGACATAGCAGCATTGTGTTATGGTTTAAATGTATGCCATGTAATATGAAGTGAGTATTTAAAAGTAGGCTGAAAATTCTGAAAAAATAAATTTAATAAGTCATAGTTTCAAAACAAAGGCATAATAGAAAAAATTCATAAATAATTGAAAATTCAAGGTAAAATATCAAAACTATATATATATATATATTTTTTTTTTCTTTTACATTTCATCTTTCAAAGTCTGTAAATTATTTGTTTTTACTGTGATCCATTATCTACCTTGAATAACAAAAGTCCTATAAGTAAAATAAATGATTTTTTAAGGCACATTAGTATTTACTCTGTATGTATGTGTGGTGCTGGGGATTATACCTAGGACCATAGGCATGCTAGGTAAGCCCTCTACCACTGAGCTACATCCACAGATATGAAAAGGACATTAGTAAACAAAAAATCAAAACATCAAATTCTATTTCCTGTGCAGCTTTGGATGTCACTTAACGACTTTTATACACATAAACTAAAGTGAGAAAATTAGAAAATCTGTAATTGCACATGAATTTTAATTTGCATACTCTGACCAATTGGAAACAGCTATGAAAGTGAAACACTGCATCAAAAAATAATTTCAGACTAAATTCAATCTCTATTGAAAGAGTGGTATTCTGCTTTAGTATGTGTTGTCAATTGGGAAAATAGAGTCATGGAAGCACAGAGTAAGAAAATATCAGACTTAGATTTCAAACATGCAAAAAATTTTTACACCTGGAGAAATACAAATTCAAATGTCTACTATATTTTTTAATCAACTGATGGATTCTAAGCCATAACCTGATGCCATCATTTCAATCACTTTGAAAAGATATACTGTCTTGTGACTTTAGACAAATTCTTCCTTAACACAGGCCATGATTCCTGTGGAATTCATGTCTTAGTTGCATGGGAAAACTGTACTCATTCATGTCATGGGACTGTCATTCATCACCCAGTATATATACTTTTTTTTTTTTTACTATGGAATGTTCTTCTCCACCCTCCTCTAAAAAAAAAATCTCAGAATGATACTATAATGATAAGAAATATGATCCTTGACAGGCTAAAAGTAAATAAACTTAATTAATAGTATGAGCACATTCTACCAGAAAACTGTATTTCCTTTGGATTCAGCCCTTTATAAAATGTTTCAGACCTTTGGTGTGACTCATGTCATGCCAAATGATGTATTTTTGGTTTTGTTTTTCCTCTTGATACAGGCCTGTTAAAATTAGCTGCAAAACTTACTGGAGTTTTGTCACAAAATATATGCTAAACCAACAGATTTTTGTCTCTCTGAGATAAATCTGCTGATTCCATATCATTTTGGAATCTTTTTACTTGTAGTCTTAACATGAATTTGTAAGACTCTCCCCATGATTTGACATAATTCTTTCCTTCCTATAATTCTGTAATGATTTAATAATAAATTATTAGTATCTTGAATTGTTGTGAAGGCATTTAAAATTATTTTCTATCAAACACACTAAATTATACACTTGGGTGTGCCACTAAGGGATGGTGGAATTACATATGTGAAATAGAAGGCTAAATAAATTATGCTTTTAAAATTGAATATCTTAAAGTTTTGTACTAAAAGGCTGCCCCCAGCATATAATCTGATAAATCATTGTGGTCATCCATATTGATATGCCTAAAAACTATAGTATTTAAAGCCTTCAATATTCAACAAGTTATATACTGCAGTTTGAAACAGATAATTTTCCAGCTCAAAACTGCAGATATGACCTAAAGAATGAATGGGACAGTTAATTTTCTTGAATTCAGGTTGTTATTATGTTCATGGTTACCTTAACATAGTTACCTGGGAAATACATGTTAAAAGAATACTTCCCAGAACAATTAAAATAGAGGAAAACAATTGAAATAGAGAACCAGTTGCTAATATTAGCAACTTAGAAGTCATTACCATTTGTGTTATCATAACTCTGGTGTCAAGATGAATCAGTTCCATTTGGAGCTATACTTGCTGTCAGTAGTGACACTAAAAATAGACTCTCATCTTCTGCATTGCTAGACTGACCTGTTAAACTGCATCACAGTAGGTAAGAAAATTGACCTGCCGTACTTTCCTCCTTCTCTTATAGGGTACAATGAAATAATTTTTTTTTAATAGTGATTCACAAAAGTCACCTCTCCAAATTTAGATCCTGAACACTCACTAAAAGACATGTATCAAATTAAAGATGAGGAAATGAAAATAAAACTAATGAAACTTATTCTGCTTCAACTTTATATTTTTCTGTTTTCATTTTGTTCTAATTATAATAAAATTTTAATCCACATTTGCAAATGTTTATGTATGACTGTGCTCTACTTTTCATAGTCCTCAACACTGAAAGAAGATTGGTCTAGCTGGGTCAATATGATATGTAATACATGAAGAAACTATATGCAAGAAAAATTGAAACAATATTTGACTATGAGAGCTATATTTTTAAAGTGCATAGTTCTTTTTAAAATAATTTATTTATATATTTTAAAATTAAACTTCTTTTCTAAAAATGTCAAGAAAATTGACATTTTACCTCAAAGTTTGTTAGGTTGTTCTGCTACAGTGGGGAAATATAGTTAACAAACATGTGTAAAAGCAAAAACTTTATTTGAATGATCAGGAAATTATTTTTGTAGCACAATGACTCTAAGTTTTATAATTATGTACAATTGGATAGTCAAGATAAATTTAAAATGTCTACTGACTGCAGAACAGTGACCATTCATAAAATGTAATCAGAGTTCAAACGGTGAATGATCTATACAGACTAGACCAAACTTTGAAAATTAAAGGGAAATGGATAACCAAAAAATAGTCCAAGACTGGGGTCAACTATTCTCAATGAAGTGCATGATTTGCTTTAAATGCAAAGCTTTTACTTTCAAATATATCCCTTATATAAAATAAAAGGCAGATGATGTTCTTCAAATTATTCAATTTCTGCAGGCCTATCTTCTTAATAAATAGTTCTTAATTAGTCTTTCTTATTATGACCCCAGTAAAGACATATCATCTCAAATATCAACCAACAGAAGAGAAAGAACCTGGCTCAAGATATTAACTTTTTAAAAAGTTGATATTTTTCTGAATCTTTTGTTCTGGAAATGCACTTAAGCTAATAATAATGTGTCACTTGAAAGTTTTCATTAAATACTCTGTGCCTTTCTCCAAAAGCATATATTAAGTAGATTAAGATATAATCTCAATTATATCAATCAAATCAAATTGAATGATCTCAAAATAAAATACATAAATTTTTTATTTGCAAATGAATAATTTCAAGAAAATAAGTCTGCTTCTTAAAATAAAAGATTGGATTCCCTAAGAATAAAATAATCATAGGGATAAATTTTAAGTAGAATTTTCTTAGTATAAGCTGATGTAG
The DNA here is from genome assembly GCF_021218885.2 of Marmota monax. NCBI lineage: Eukaryota > Metazoa > Chordata > Mammalia > Rodentia > Sciuridae > Marmota > Marmota monax. The sequence goes on from NW_026693322.1 coordinate 61,746, forward strand.
AAACAATTCAATTTGTTGAATCTTATTTTCATTCTACATTAATGAAGAGCTGCTCCACTTTTATCTAAAAACTTGGCCATTTAAATGAAATCAAATAAAATGTTATTTGAAAAACACGACTTTGTGTTTAAAACTTGAAACAAATGGAAAAAATCTGTAGAATCTGATTATCCTAATCCAAACTCTACATAGTTTCCTATGGGAAATTTAAAAGTAGCATGTAACCCCTTCCAAAGAATAATTATATTTGTTCTTTTTACATGATAAGTCTGAAAAACTATGATCTAATTTAAGAACATTCTGTAACCTTACCATACTTTTGCATGGTTGTTTTTTGTTTTCTACTTCTTGCTTTAAAGTCTTGCATGTTTTTAAAAGCAATGTTCATTTTTAATATTTTTACATGTTAGAGTATACTTCATGTTTTTAAGAGATTGAAATTTTATATTAAATACAAGCTTAATAGTTGTCATATATTTTGGGCAACAAGAAAAATATTTTAACAACATAATTTCACTTATTAAACAATATAATTTATATCAGTTTTGCTAATGTCACCACATAATTTTAAGATGCAATAATATGCCTTTCTAAAATATAATATTGTATACTTTAATTTAAAATATAACTTTAGTTATTTTTATAACTATTTACATTCCAATAAATTTTATGTATGGTTTATTATGTCCCTTTAGAAACATGTTTATATTGAGATTATTAGTTATATATGAGATTATTAATTTATATATTATCAAAATATTTAATGTATATTACATTTATTTTTAAGAAACATAAATAAAAATATTTATTAAAAATTACAGTCAGAAACAATATCTGTCTCAAATTAAATGAAAAGCTTTTATTATTTTAATAATGTTACTTGTTTTAGGAAAAAATACTCTTTTGCAAACAATGGCAAATAAATAATAAAGGATCAAAATAGGAAACAAAGTGAATGCTAGATTCAATTAATCACTGACAATGTTATATTTTTTATTATCCTTATTATGATAAGTTGATTTTTAGTTGTGTTTAGTTTTTATCATTGAGGATATTGTGCAAATATACTCTTTTCCTACAAATTTTTCTGTAAGAAGCAACATGCAGAGGAAGGTAATATTCATCTCTAAATAGATGGGGATATAAATTTCTTAGTGCAGACTCATCTTGCATTGAATCACAATTTCCAAATATACATTCCATTGAACACTATTTCCATGAATCACTAAATGTTTGTGGGAGAAAGTCATATGGACAAAAAGCAAAACAAAACTGAACAACAAAAACCATAGAAAATAATAAAAAGTTTCTTCAATTGTTAAATCCTTTATTATGGACTAAGTAACTCTAAGATGGAGATACATTTTGCAACAACTCCCAGTTATTTGACTAGAAGAAATGTTTTTACAGTATATATGATGCAGTATTATATATTGGGAAATGCTGTTTTAGGTTCTAAAGCAACATATTATACTGTTGAGATTTTTATTACACTTTATTGTGCAAAGAGGGTTCTCAAGCCACTTATCCATAGCATACTTAGATAAATTAACAAAAACAAAAACCCATTAATTTACTCTAAGAATTTTCTATTTGTTATATGTAGTCTATCATCATTTCAAATTACAATTTTCCTATCTTTGCTACCTTTGATTCTCATGGACAGTTCTCAACTTTCCCATAAATATTTGACAGAAATGTTATCTGTGACAAGTATATAGAATTATATGCTACACAGAATTTACTTCAGCCCTGGATCATTTTCTGTTTTACAAGAGTTCAGAGGGCATTGGGGCTCAAGATACAGAAATGAAGAATCTGGAAACAATTTAACAATATATAGAACCAAGAGTGGTATAATTCCATAGTAGATAGTCCCTACTTACCTGTGGGTACATTCAGAGACCTCCAGTAGATGCCTCAATACACAAACAGGGCTAAATGCTATATATGCTATACTTTTTTCTGTACCTACATACCTATTAATCCAGTGACCTAAGAGCGAGCTAAGGCACATTTTCAACATATGTGAATGTGTTAGTATATATGTTCATAGGACAATAAGGCAACTTATATGAGAAAAAGTTAAATACCTGTGTTATAATATGTACCCCAAATTAGAACCATATCATGGATTGATTTAAAGTTAAATACATTCAAGTTCTTAAACATATGTTGGGCAGACATCACTTACTATTGCTACTGGAAATATTTCAATTGACAAAAATCAGACTGTGCATCTGATATTAAAAATATGTTTCCATGAGATTTAAAAATATGCAAACGTTTTTTTATCTTTGTGGAAACTATCCATTTAATACATAATCTTTAGTGCAGCTAAGTTCACTTTCTAGATATATAACAGTGTCTCTTTGGAGGAAAAATAACCTAAGTTTCTGGGGGAAAATGCCTTCTTTTTTTGTAGGTACTAACGTTACCTTCTTTTAGAACTCTCATTCAGTCTTCTCCCCTGGTCTTTCTTGCCAAATGATGTCCTAATTTTTGTGGTGGATTCAGTGATAATTGAGTGTTTTGAAAATCACTACTTAAAATATCATTTAAGTTTCCATAATGATTGGTATTCAAGAAATACATTTATTGAAAGTGAAAAGATGGTTTTGTCTTTTGCACTCACTTCTGCCCTGCTAACTGCTTCCACTGCATGGTTCAGTTCTCCATGTTTGCAATTTCCCCTCCCTCATAGCTTACTGACCTTTATATCTGTATCACTGGATCCAAACACTAATACCCAGAAAAAACAACCCAGCATTTTGCTTCTCTTTTACTTTAATAAAATGTAGCTCTCATCAATAACATAAGTCAACGATACATTGGTCAAGTGTGAAAACAGCATGATTTCAGGTAATTATACACATTTAAGGCTGTTACCCACATAAGTCATATACAGAACATTATTGATTTAACCACACTCTACATAGCATCTCCTTAACCCCATAAATCCACACCAAGAAACACCCACGTACACATCAGAAAGTCATATTTACATTGTAAGGAAAAAAATCCAAAATACAAAACATCCGTCTATTGGTGGCAGAAGCAGAGCTTTACATTATTATCAGGTCAAAATTAATCCCCAATTGGAATAGTCTCTGGCACCTATGCTATTCTTTCAGCGCACTCACTAGCTTATATTTAAACACATATACACATATATAGCTCTCTCTCTCTCTCTCTCTCTCTCTCTCTCTCTCTCTCTCTCTCACACACACACACACACACACACATGCTCCACATACAAAGTTTTTCATAAACTATTTCTATTTTTAATATCCAAGATCACATCATTTCAATATACCTACTACTTTAAATGAAATGAATATAATAGCACAACTTAATCCTCATATATATAAATAATTCCAAACTAATAGGATATTTAAGGACAATCCAAATTCTTATCATTTTGCATAGCAGTTTTGTTAGGTAGCATCAAGGACCATGTGAGAGGGGAAAGTATCCAATTATCTGCAACTTAGTTATGATTTTTTTGCTAGCAATATTCAGCAGCAGAATATTAGTATAGAAATGGCTGAGAGTTGGGTATATATATGGGTGAAAGTGAGGAGGACTCAAGCACCAGGAACAGACTGTATGTGGAGAACACTGAACTTTGACAGAATTCCTTGTCTCTTTCACATGCAAGAGATTTTCTAAAAGGAGTTGGCTGAGGTCTGGATTCAATGCTGTATCTCAGAGCATCTTGAATGCAAGACAAGTCCTACAAATGTAGTTACTTCTAGCTGTACCATCTGCAATACTTGAATTTTCTGAGAGATGAAGCATGTGTGTGTGTGTGTGTGTGTGTGTGTGTGTGTGTTAAACATCACAGGGTTCTCTGGTTATGAATATGAAAGTATGAGGATAAAGTATTATAGAAGCTGAGGGTGGAATCCAGAGTAGAATGGCTCTGCACAAAATAGTGTAGGTGAAAATTTAGCTTGTTCTATGTTTTATTTTTGGTTTTCTCACGAGAAATGAGGAAAGTAAGGAGGTGGGGAAATAAAAAGGCCAATAGACATAAATGGAGTAACAAAGATTTTTCAGAAAATCGTTATTCACATTATTAACACATTATTATTATTAACACATTATTAATTCACATTATTAAACAAACCTCAGCTACTTCTCCAATTTTATTAGGATACTGGTAACAAAGCCCTTAGGGGAAAAGTCTCTTTCTTTATATTGTTTTTGTTTCTGCTTTCTTAAAAAATAATATACATACGTATATATTTACATATATATAGTATATATGTATACACACATATCTACCTGCTTTCTTAAAGATGTATGTATAAGTATATCCACAGCTATACTATAGATATGTATTTTACACATATATAGCCTGTCCCAACTTTTGGAGAAATTTCAGAAAGAGAAACTTAAAACCCACTGAGTGTCAAAGGAGCAAGTATTTGGGCCAGAAATATAGAACAAGAAGTAATAACAAGATTAAAATTTCCTTGGTATATTTAGAATATCGAAGGCACTGGACTTTGCTTACAATGAGGAAGGGAAAGTCTAAATCAACTTTCTGAGACAGTGGGTGGGACTTAGAGGACATTTAGTCAAGGGAAATAGTCTTTTACTGTGCAGATAAACTATGAACAGAAGGAGACTGTGTGGGAAAATGTTGATATGACAGGTGCTCACCAATCTTTTTTTGTTGTTGTTGTTAACCTGAAGAGTAAGATGAGCTAAAAATAAGGTAGCATTTAAGCCAAACAGAATAAAAAACCAGGTACTACTCTACAAATTCCTATTGTCTGATAATGTCCATGGTATCATGTAAACATGATGTGTTTTTGTGTTTCTAGGAATTTGTCCTTTTTTTCTAAGTCATACCAAATTTTAGTGTGCAAATTGTTCATAGCACTCTTTTATAATCAGTTTTATTTGAGTGGAATTGATAGTAGTTTTCCCAATTTCATTTATAATTTTAGTAATTTGTTAGTAATTTGAATCTCCTCCATTTTTTTTTCTTTCTTTCTTCTTCTTTTTTGTTAGTCAATCTACTTAAAATATGTGGATTTTGATGATTTTTTTTAAATTTTAACTTCTTGTTTTGATTTATTTTATTTTATTTTCTATATTTTATTTCATTTTACTTTTGTTCTAATATTATTTCTTTCCTTATGCTACCTTTAGGTTTATTTTTTCCTCTTTTTCTACCTAATTAAATTTGGACTGTTGATTTGAGATCTTTCTTGTTTTCAACAAATGAATTCAGATCTATAAATTACCTCCCTCAGTCCTACATTTGCTATATGCCATAAGTATTAGTATGTTGTATTTTAATTTTTATTTCTCTGTTTGCTAAGTTCCTTTTAGGTTCATTCTTTGGCAAATTGGATGTGGAGAATGTGATGTTTATTTATTTATTTATATATGATAGCAGAATGCATTACAATTCTTAAGACATATATAGAGCACTATTTTTCATATCTCTGGTTATGTACATGGTATATTCACACCAATTCGTGTCTTCATACCTGTACTTTGGATAATAATGATTATCACATTCCACCATCATTAATGTGATGTTTATTTATACAAATTTGTAAAATTTCCAGATTTTTTTCTGTTATTGATTTCTAACTTTATTATGTTATGATCAGAGAAGACACTTTGTAGGAGGTTTAGTTGTTTAATCTGTAAGAATTTAATGTATGGGCTAATATATGGTCTTTCCTGGGAAATGTTCTATGAGAGCCCAAGAAAATTGTGTGTACTATTCTTATTGGACACAATATTCTATTGTTTGGCACGTTTGGATAATAGAAAACCATGATGCTATTCTTAATGTTTACAGTCTCACTTTTATGCATTTTAGCACTGCCAAAATATGATTTGCGTGAATTATGCATACAATTGTTCAGGAAAATTTATATCTAAATTATATTATCTGCACTAACTGATCAAGACAAGTTTCTGAGTGAAACACAGTGAAACATCTTTGATGAATATGATTAAAGAATATTCTATACCAGAAAGCTGCTATAAGATCATTTTATGAGTGTATGATCTCAGAAATTTTAGTTCTAAGACTTAAATAAATGATATTTAATTGGCTTTAAAATCCTTTTTTACACAAGTGTGTTATCCTGTTTCTGATCGTAAACTAAGTGCTTCATGACTGAGATCCTATTGTTCAGGGAAAAGAATGTTAACAGTTATTGCAAGGACAGCTTTGAATAAATACAGAAACAAAAGAACAGAGCAGTCCATAGCAAGGAAAATATTTATATGTTACACAATTCTCACAAAACAGAAGAGCAGAGTGCTTTAGGACAAAAACAATATCTATTTTGCATGTACAGGGCTTCACAGGAAATTTTCTGTTTAGTTATCTACAGGAAAATTGTCATTACTCTTTATCTTCATTAAAATAGAAGAATCATCAACACTCTCAGGAGAGATAATCGACCAGAAAACTTGTCACCCCTGCCCTCTTCATGTTAATGAAGCAATGCCAAAAATGATACTAGTAATATTAATGATACTCAATTACTTCTTCTTTAATTCTACTACAAGTAGGCCATTTTAAAATCATTTTTATAGAATATAAGCAGCAACCCTTCAAAATAGATAGTGTTTCTTCTATTTTACAGATAAAGAAAAATGAGCTTTTGAGTACAGAGAACTATAAATACTAACTGGCTTTAATATTTAATCATATTTCAGTTTTATTTTTAAAAATCAGTTTTGAGACATAAACAGATTTTTGCAAAGAAGTCTAGAGATTAGTGTTAATAATATTGGCTTTTTCTAAATAAAAATTACTGCACTTTTACATTTGTACAAGGACTATGCATGATAATGGCCATTTATTATGTTTTCTGGCTCTTCAGCAGCTTTGAATACTCTTTCTACTTTGGAGATCTCCAGTAACTTACAGATCCTGAAGGTGACATAAGTGTCATGGATCAAGCACACCCATGTAGATATGCACTGTAAGTGAAATTCCATGAGTAGTTCCATTTTTGGCCAAGTGCAATGAGGAACTCATTTTATGATAGGCTGTAGTCAATGTACCCTGTGCACAGAGTCAACAGTGCAACTCCAGGTGTCTCTGCCCAGGAGAAGTCATAGTGAGGTTTTAATCCTGAAAAGCTGAGAGGTGACAAATATTCTTTAATAAATTCTATCATAAATTAAAGTGGATGATGAGTTTGTTGTTTGCTTGCTTCATTTTTGTTTTTAAATTTGGAGCCTTTATTAACTTAGTTTTTATTTAGAAACATTAAGAAACACAGGAATAGGTTAAAAAAAACTAATAAAATCTCCTAAAATTTGATCACCTAGAGATTTATACTGTTAATATTTGAATGGTCATATTTTTAAATATCTTTATATGCACAAAAATGTTACATATGCATCTCTGCGTGTAGACTCCTCATAATTGCCTATTAAGCATGACTGTTTCTGTCATTTAATAAATATGTGCTCAAGTCCCAAGGATGCTGAGAACATACACTAAGTACCTCCATATTTAAATAAAGGTGTTAAGTATATTGACATATGATTAATTAAAAGATAGCTGTACTGTATTTTATGGAGCTCTGCTCAGATACCTCCTCCAAGACCAAACACTAATTGCCCTAATTTCTGATTTTGGAAAAGTGTCTCTCTACAGCCTTTATTTGAATAAAGAAAGCTGAGGCTTGCAAGGTCACACACCCTGCTCAGAGATAGTACATATTGAGTGACTATTTGATGGAGGATTTAAAATGCAGAGCCTTTTTGAGTCAAATTTCAGAGTCTTCCACATGACCTGTTGAGGTCTTTGCTATAACCACATTGTGATTAAACCTCTCTATCAAATCCTGCTTCTTTCAGGATTGTCAATAGCAAATCTCAATAAACTTGCACATTATTCTTCATATCAGAACCTGTTTTCAAGGGAATTCCATCTCCAGCAATAGCATACTGTTCTGAAAACGAAAAGGAAGACTAAGTAATTGGGTCAGGTGGGAGTGATTATAGAATTTCTCAGGTATCAACAATACTGCAGTGTTTCAGCTTTGCTTGAAATGAGAGAAGGTAAAATCATCATTCTCCTAATTTCCTTAAGCCAATCAAGAAGGGCCTGAGGGGCAAAACCACAGAGCTTCGTAAATTATGCCTTCTAGAAAAGCAAAGCTTCCCCCTTGGACAAAGATTGTTTGAAGTTATTTTGAACTCATAATAATAATAATAATAATAATAATAATAATAATAATAATAATAAAAGAGTGGGAGTCAGCTGCATTTCTGTCTTTCATTGGGTCAAGGATGCATCAGTTATCATGACCCAGAAGGAGCCATCAGTAAAGGACATAAACCACAAAGGATTACTGCTAGAGCAAGAAGATACTATAAGTAAGGGTTGAACTGCACTGTAGAGCTATTGAGATGTTGTGGAAAATTTGGAAGGTTGGGACTAGTGGGAGGCTCTTGGTTCACTGAGGGTATAAACTTACTAAGTAGTTCTTTTGGGACCCACGGTAGTTGTGTGACTTCTTGAGTTCCCATGAGATGATTCTCATAAAAAAAGCAAGTCTGGCCCTGTCAATCCTCTTTCTCTTTCACTTCCTGCTTGAGATGTGATTGCTTGCTCTAACATTTGTTCCTGCCACTATGTTCCACCATGTGGTCCTCACCAGAAATAAGCAAATGCAGGCACCATGTCCTTGAACTTCCAGAATATCAGTTAAATAACCTGTTTCTATTTATAAGTTAGCTCCTTCAATATTTCATTGTAGTAACATAAAATCAACTAATAAAATGCTACCATAGCAGAAAATATGGTCTTAGGAAACCTAAAAAGAAAAGAAATTTATTTCCCCTCAGTTGAAACTGAGAAGATTAAGAGACCAGCATCTGACAAAGGCCTTGTTGACTGTGTTTTCACATGGTGATGGACATCACATTGAAGAAGGGCAAAGAGAGTAAGAAAAAGGGAGTTTGACTTGTCCTTTTATAATGATGTTCATCCCACCTCTAAGGGCTGATCCTCGTGGTTGTACAATACTGTTACAATGACAGCAACTAATTAATTACTATTAATTAATACTGTTGCAACGAGAATTCATTTCAATATGAGTTTTTGAAGAGACAGATATTTAAACCACAGCAAAGTGTAAAATAATGACTCTGTATAAAATAAACACGCACTCAAAAATTCATTTCATCTACTAATGAGAGATTCAGTAAAAGGTCACAATTGGTTTACAGAAGAATCCAGTAAACAGACAAATATGTAAGCCCATCAGGAATGTTGCAATTAGTTTTCCTAATGCATGCAAAAGAGGCAAAAATCCACAGGGCAATAATCAATTGCATTCCAATGGTTGAAATTTGCATTTCTATGGACATGAATCATTTGCATTGTTATATGTTTTCTACAATTTACAAAGCTAAAAAATAGGAGGCAAGATAACTCAAGTTAGGTAACTTACTCAGTCACTACTATCCTGATAGTAACAAAGGACAGAAGCTGAGGATATTTTTAAAACAGCTGCAGAAGAGTGCATCGTCTTCGTCAAGGTATAATTTACCCCGTAAAGTTTCCAAAACATCTCACTAAGAAGCACATAAATGGACAATCATGTTGGATGCTTGTCAGGAAACAACACTGAGTAAGAAGTTCTATGTCCACCTAATGTGCAGTAATCTTCCCTATTCCTGGAGAAATGAGAGGCATACTAATGGGTAGGAGAGGGAAAGAGGAAAAGGCTACTCCACAGGAAGTCCATTGATGGCCTATGAGAGTAGATAGGGAACAGTTTTAAATTAAATGTGAAGTTCAAGTTTTTGTGTAGATCAGATGGATGTTTTAACTTAAACATGAGATTACATTGAGAAAAGTTTCAAAAAAAATCAATTATACTGATTATTCTATATTTAAACATTCTTTATCTATTTTATTTTTCTCTTTTCTAACTCATTCCTTCACCATAATACTACCTAGTGCCCACAGCATTGCCCAGAATCTAATGTACTCTGCATCTGCTTCTGATTATATCCAACCAAATGGGACAGCAGCAAATCATCAGAAAGAGGGAAGAAAGGAACTTCAAGGTATTTTTTTTCACTTATGCATACCGTGCTGGGTATAGATGGTTTTAATATGTATATATCTTACCCATGAAGACAATATTTGTGGAGTTTGAAATTCAGTTTCTTGCTTCTAGGACTCAGGCAACAGTTCTCTAACCTAACCTCTGAAAACTTACAGCTTATTACCCACCATTGTTCTAAGACCCTGGGTACTTCCCTGTTTCTTTTGGGTCCCTTTGATCTTACTACTATCACTATAAATACAATCTTAATAAACTTCTTTTTATTTCAGGATGCCATCTGTTTCCTGATGTGACCCAGACGGATGCATATTGGATCTTTCAAAAATATCATCCAAAGCCACTAAAGTTCTGATGGAATGTGATTAAAGCACTGGTCTGAGAAAAGCAAAGCAGTGCTCTTCTTTAATTTTACTAGGTCAAATTTGTTTGATGAAAAAAAAAATATATATATATATATTTTTTTTTTTCGTGTGTGTGTGTGTGTGTTTGTTACCAAGATACTCCATGAGACCAATTAGAAAAGGAAAAGTTTATTTTGGGCTCATGTTTTCAGATTTCAGTTATTGGTCAGCCAACTCCAGAACTTTGGACCCAAGGTAAGGCAGAATGTCATGATAGAATTTTACAGCAGAGGAATTAGCTTCAGTCATGTCAGCCATGAAGCAGAGAGAGAAGGGAAGGGGTCTCAGGAAGATGAAATCTTCCATGGCATATGCCCAGTGACCCATGATCTCCATCCATGCCCAACCCGCCTCTAGTTACCAACCAGTTAGTTTATTCAAACTAGATTGACTGATTAGGATTCATCTGTCATAATCCATTCATTTCACCTCTGAATGTTCTCACATTAACACAGGAGCTTTCAGGGGACACTTCATATTCAAACAATAACAAATATATTTACAAGTCATCTATTTAATAATTTATGTTATTAACATTAACATATTTAAATTATCTATTAACATTAATATATTTAAATACTTTTTAAATATAATAAATTATCTTATAAATTGCATGTTACAGCCAAGCAGTATTCTTCAGTCAAAAATATATCAGGTAAATCTTTAATATATGATATCACTTATTATGTCTCATATTATTCCATTTCTCTTGATGTGCAATAATTCATTTAACCAAATTCTCTTATTATAACTATTTAGGTTCTTCACAGTTTGGGGATAGGATAAACATTGGTTTGATGTAAGTCCTTAACACATTTAATTTTGCATATAATTCTACCAATCTATTTTGCATTGCAGTCAGAAAATATTTTTTAAAACACAGATTACATCAATTTAAATCCTCAAGAACTTCAAATATGAATAATATTTTGTCCATGTGCTCAAACAGTGCTATAGCTATATGACTACCATTAACTAAAATTTACTATACACTGTACATTGTATTTGAACATTATAAAACCCTATTATTATTCTATCTTAATATTTTCAGTCATTACTTTTTGCAATCAGGTAGACAAAACATTACCAACTCAGCATTTATTTGTAATTGATAATTTTATAATAGCTTTCATTTGATTTATAAATATCTTCATATTAAAAAAATTATTGACTTGTATGGCATATTTGCTTTAGAAATATTTTCACCTTTGCTTTGTTTGTATCTTATTTTATTTTGTGAATTAATACAGTTCTTTGATGTATGAATATAAAAGTTTTTATGAATTCAAATCTAATCATATTTATTTATGATCTCTGTTACCTATGAAATTTAGTAAAGAATTCTGAACCCTAGAGATTATGAAAATATTCACTTACATTTTCTTCTTGCATCCTTAAGATAGATATTTCTCACTTAAATCTTTGATTCATTAGCAATTTTTTTTTTTGCTGGCATGTGTAATTTTACTACCTATGGCTTGCCAGACATTTTATCACTGTTGATGCAATTGCTCTAAAACAGAAATGATTACCATGTATATGTATATGATGTTTATGTTATGTCAACTTAACATCATCATAAAACCTTCATGTGCTCAACTCAATTTTAATGAGAGTCTAGAAAGTAGAATTTTGTGTCTATCTTGAGACAATCACTTTTAGGTAAATGTCTCTCCTAGGTTTATTCCCAGAATCATTATATTCTCCAGTCAGAAAATGATTAAGGCTGATAGACTATATAACAAGCCTAAGTCATAAACTTAGTTCTATTAAGTGTGTATATGTCAAAATTTGAAACTTCTACATAGGTTAAAAAAAGAACTCATTAAAAAAAGGAAAACATAACACAAACTCTTGGCATATGCACAAACACATTTTTATCTGCAAAGTGTCTTGAAATTGTTTATGTTATGTTAACAGCAATATTCCTTTCCACATTCCATCTAACAGATCAAAAGAGACAATATACGACAATACAAATTTTGGAAAGAATGTGGGGATACCCTACTAAGGAGAATGTAGTTGATACAAACCAGTTAAAATTTTTTGTTAATGCCAAGTGCAGTTGTAGATGTACATTCTCAATGAACAGGTGACTGTATTTCTGGGATCTTTCAGAGCCATCAAATTGTGCCCACACTATGAGTATTTAGCTAGTAGTTAAGTAGGAGTTAGAGGTAGCTCATCTTTGGCTCTGTGCCCAAAGTCATGTACTTTGATGTAGGATTCCATTAAAACAATATAGACCCTATTTGATTCCACAAAAGTGCCTCAGGATATAGCTCCAGCCATGTGTCTTGTAGTAGAACTACCACATGTGTGCCCAAGAAAGTCAGAGACAACATAGCCATTGCAGTACTATCACTAACATAGAAATATATAAACTAAACAGTGTCCATCACTAGGGGAAAGAATGTCAAGCTAAGTTGTACTTAGAGTTTGTTTATATATATATATATATATATATATACACACACACACACACACACATATGTGTGTATATATGTAAAAACAATCTAAATTAATGATGCATCTAAAATATAATGCAAAAATAAAAACAAAATGTGGCAGATTAAAATAGTGTTTTGTCATATATGAACATAAAACATACATAAAAATAATAAGTTTGTCTGGATAGTGCATGTTTTAGATACTGTATTAGATATTAATACATATTGTAAAAAAGCATACATGGAGAATGCCTAACAGAGATACATATTAACTTAGTGGGGCATGGAGGGGTAGGGAGGGAAAACTAATGGAAGGTTGAGGCTTCAGCTATGTCAGTAATTACCATTGCCATTTGCGAAAGAAGCCAACACAAAGGACTTAAAAAGGGGAAGAGAAGAAACAGAGGGGATTGCAGGGGAAGGTGGAGAGAGAATGGGAAAAAAAGGAATAACTAAATGATGTTAGAAGGTTTTGAAATGACAAGTGAATGGGAGGGAGATTCATTCCTTTCTTTGCAATGTTTGTAAACTATTCCAGCTAAAAACTAGAATATTATAATTTCTATTCCTTATATGTATCTTTAAAATATTATCAGTCACCTTGTAATATGATTTATTTTCTTGTCTCTTCTTAAAATATAATATAATACAAACTTACTTGGGGGTAAAAGTAAAATTGAATTTAACCCAAAGTTGCCTTTGTAAACAGTAAACTACATCTTAATTTAGTGTGTGTGTGTATACTAAATATATATGAATTGTATATATACAGATACATAAACTACAAGCTAATTTAAGATTGTCATCTTCTAACAGATAGTTGAGTCTCAGCCAATCAAATTAGCTGATTACCAGCTGATCAGACCATGCCTCTATAAGGCAATGCCTCATCACACCATGACCAAATGGGGCTAAGGACAGCCTGCAACCAGCCAAGTCTGTCTGTTTCTCATTTCCTTCTTCTGTCTAAAAAGCGTCCATCCTCATTGCTGAGTGGAGCTTTCTGCTCCTCTCCTAGTATGGAGTGTGCGTGATTCATGAACCATGCTTTGCTGAAATGAACTCTGCTAAACTTAATTTCTCTAAAATTATTCTTTTAACATGATTCTTGAGCAGAATGTCTTGATGTCAGCTTAATATTTTACTTCACAAATTACTTATAAATATGGGCCTAAGCAATTTTTTGTGTATTAGAATTCATGGAATTAATGCAGCATCCATTTCTTCAATAATCTTATATTTCTTTAACAGAAACATCTCTGGAATTTGTGATTAAAAAGTTGTTGCTGTTGAGAGGCATCTAAAAGTAACAGACTCATGAAGAAAATTCACAGGTGTCTTCTAATAGCACAGTCAAATGAGATGGCTAGTCTACAGAGTATATTCATGGCTGATTTTCTACACTCCAGACAGGAACAGCTGCCACTTGGAACAGATGTATTTTCTGTCTGTTTTCCACTTCTACCAAGTTGACAAGCTCTTTCTGAGCAGCTGAACATACAGTATGGCTTTTGGCACAGACTATCTGCTTAGCAAAGTAATACCTAAAACCATTTCAGGTATACTAAAATACATAAACCTATATACTTACAAATCTGATACTTGATATAAGTACCTTATTAAATTATTTGCTGTTATCTTGGAAATGGAAAAGTCCAGGGAAAAATCCTTGTATTCAATCCCACTGTGAACTTATCTAAGGAAATAAATTCTAGCACCTATACCTGTTTAAGCACTTAAAATGGGGGTTTAAAAACCACTTCCCAGAACTCTGTGTGCCAAATTGTCCTTATTTTTTAAAAAGAAAAGGAGAGCTTGTATATGTTGTATTCTTAAAATACATTCAGATTTTATAAAGGAATGTTAAGGTCCTTATAGTCATGCCCTTGTTCAACTTCAAAATTCTAAATTTTAAGTTAAATACAAATTCTCTTGTTTCTATCCTACACCTTCTTCCTTTTCTCACTACTCAATGTGTATAATCATAAAGTGAGTCTAGCTACCCCAATTTTCACACCTGCTGCCCAGGAAATGACATTTCTCTTCTCTTCTACATTACTCTGATTTCTGGGACCTCAGTACAGGTATCATGTCTCTGTCTCTAATAGACTACAATAATAAAGCAATGAAAATAGTAAACATCAATACTATAATAAACTTTCTACTAAATATGTATATAAGTTAATACGTAACTTATATATAAATAATGTGGTTGTTTAAATATAGCTCTCACATATTTAAAAAAAAAGATAAGAAACTTACTTTGCCAAAGCTCAGTGAAGGTTTCTGATATCTTTAGTTGTCAGAGACAGAGAGCAATCACTTTATTTTAAACAAAACTTCTCTATTTCCCTACAATCACTGTTTAGAAACTAAAACAGCTCCCTTTGGCCCATTCTCTCCTTCCAACCTTTCTAAACAAATGTTTAGTTATGGTTTTTGTGTGAATGCAATTCAAATTGCTCTTAGTGTCTTGAACACAAGCATTCACACAAATCATACAAATCAGTTCTGTTATCATCAGTTAATAACAGAACCATACATGATATAGACAAACAGATATAAAATTGCATGATATTTTTATACATGCATATATTATTTCCAGAAACATAAATACCTTTGTGTTAGTTTGAATATTCTTATAATATACAAGACAGATGCACAATATTCACTTTAAAAACCAACAGTTTTAAAAAATATATGTAAGGAAAAAAGAGATAATAAGAACTGATATGTTTTGAATCAGATAAAGGCAAAATTGATCCTTCTAAAGTAATATCTTTATAAAATAATCTAGCCTGCAAAAATTCAATTTTACAATTGAAATAAATTGTTACCATTATAGAAATTAAGAAAATGGATTAAAGAGATTTTCATCTGTTTCATCATTACTCCAGAACATGAAAAGGCCACAATGGAGGCTCAGGCATAGACTCTGCAGTCCAAAATAAACAAATTATCAAGTAGCAAACTGATATTTCTTCCTAGGATTAGTGTGTATTTTTGAACTAAATAAATTGAATATAAAAGCTGCGAATGGAGGATACGATCTCATACATAACATTTTAGTAGACTTAGAGGACATTTATGAATATCTGCCCCCACAAATAAATATATAACAAATTAGAAAAACACTGATAGAAAGGTCACTGATGTGAATTGAAAGGTCAGAAGGCACATCCTGCGAAATTCATTCCAGAAAATGAAAGAGAAATAGGGTATACTAATAAACCAAAATATTCTAAAACTCTTATTTGAGGCTTAAAAAGCAATTTTTTAAAAAATGATACAGAGTTAAGTTGTTTTATGCATAAACAAAAAATTCTTATGGAGTTCAAAGGTCTTTTCATTACCATTTATCTCTAAAGAGATTTTAAAATTTACAAAAGAAATAAGAGAAAATATTTTTCCCTAATTTTAATATTCTGTGAAGCACATCACTTTCTCCTAATTTTTCTTAAAGAAAACCAGGTAATGCTAGCGTGGTACATATTGCCTGCTAGATTCAGTGCTATTTTCCTTATCTGCTGTTTGTCTTTATGTGTTGACACTGGTTCATTCTTGCCATATTCCCCGTCACTGAAACCACTGTCTGATCCACTTTCAACCATGGCAGACTGTTTGTCATGGGAAGAACTTTCACGAGCTTTGTCTATGAGAACACCCCCTTTCCTTTAGAGTAAGATCTTGAAAAAGGCTTCTTGCCAGTCTCTTGTTTCCAGGATCTTCCAGAACAATCTCAAATACATTTTTTTAACTGCCAAAATTTTCAATTATAAATTTTCATAAAATTTCCAGGTGGAGTGGTACATGATCAGTTCCCTAATCTGATGCTTGTTTATATGAGAATCCCTTGTGATCTACTAATCCTCCAATCATATATGCCTTTGATTCATCTAATTCCTTTATTATACTAGCAAAGCTGATGTCAGATAAATCAGATCTTCTTTTCTTATATGAGTTCATTATAGTTTTCTGGTTTGATGTGGGTATCCTTCCAGATGTCGCATCCTTTGTCATTTTCATCCATGTTCTTCTCCAGTCCACCTCCTCAGCTGGTGAAGTAAAACTGCACAGGATGCAGTGCTTGCTGGTTATCTGCATATCATCCTCAGATCAAAGTAGTCTCCACCCTCCACCGTGTAACTCCCTGCTCAGCCTCTGAGAGTTGAAGTTTTCAAAGGAGAACTCACTGGAGATATAGAGAACATACCAGAGAGGCTTTCTGAACCAAGTACCATGTTCCCCATCAACTCAGATTGAGATACCAAATAATGTCATCTGGAAGGTCACCAGCATTTACTGAGACTTTCAATGTTGAAAGGAAGCAAGACTTAAGTGAAGATCGGGAAAGAGAGAAACCAAGATTAGATGAAGGGATTGATCTCCATCTAAACAACAATTGAAGAAGCTAATAAAACGGAAACAATGAGAAGAACAACAAGAACTTTGCAAACAAAAATGTCAAGAAAAATGCAAGAGAAAGAAATTCGAGTGATGGTGTCAACTAGAATCAAACTCAGAAGGAAATGACAGAAAACAGGTTTGAAGACATGTTGTTCGTAGTACACTCTGCCTTTTCATTGACTGTAATTTTGATGATTTGATGGTATTAAAAGACATTAAAAATGTTATAGGCAGATCCAAAAATGTTATGCAGGTATCACTTCTGAGAAGGCTTTCTGATCAGAAAAGCCATGCCTGTTTTATGTTCCCATAAGTATATCTCTAAGATGGTAGTTTTCCTTTAATTATCGTACTTATCTATTGAATTTTTGAGGTCTGAGCTGTCTCATGGTTTGGTATCCTTGATACCTTATACAGCTTCATAAAGCACAGCAGTCATTCAATAAATAGCCTTGGAAGGGAGGAAGAAAGGAAGAAAGCAAGGAAGGAAGATGATGTCATGCAATTCCTTTAATGCAATTAGTATTATAGTGATTTTGAAAACTAAGATTTACATTTCATCTGATTTTACTAATATTTACAGTTACTGCTGTTTTTGAGTAGGAGTGAGTGGGTTTAAGATTGCTCCTCAGAGGCCGGAGTGGTGGCACAGGCTTATAATCCCAAAAGCTCGGGAGGCAGAGGCAGGAGGAATGCAAGTTTGAGGTCAGCCTCCTCAATTTAGCAAGGCTATAAGCAATTTAGTGAGACCCTGTCACAAAATAAAAAATAAAAAAGCTCAATGGTAAAGCACTCCTGAGTCCTCAGTACAAAAAATAAAAATAAAAATTGTTTTTAGACACCAAATTAGTTTATATCAGTTTTGTTCATATGTGACAGGTTACATTATAAAAAATAAAAGTAAAAATAAGAGAAAAAAATACCCCAAGATAAGCTCCTTTTTTGCCATTATAAATGATATTATTTGTAAAGAAAATATGACTTTATCAAATGTCTGAAACAAAACATTATTTCTTAGCATTATATTTCTCCCATTTTCAGATTGTGAAGTATTAATGACAACATGGTAGAAAGGGGGTGGTGACCAAGTGACAGAAACTTGAGAAGACACATGAGAGTCCCAATATGCTATCAACATATCAAAAGCACATAACTATTATAATTTATTCTCTTCAAATGTAGAAATCTTTAGTATAATTTATGTTTTTCAAACACCAGTACCCAAGTATTAAATTCTTCCAGAAAATGTATTATCTTTCATTCATATGATGAAAAGACATGTTTATGGTTCTATAAAATGAGGAACATGTTCCTGCTAAAAAAAGGATCATTAATGAGGTATGCAAATAGGACTCTCATTTACTTTTGGAATATTCATAAAAAACAAGTTATTTATCTAGGGAAAATACAGCCACCATAAAGCATAACAAGCACATCTTCAATCTTCCCTACATTTTAGAAGATATGGGGATGTTAGGGAATGTCAATGAGAAATATTTTGGGTAATTTATGTTGTTAGTTCATTTTATTTTCCATACATTAAAAAGTTGCTCAATTGCAGATGGAAATCTTTCTGTAACAGTTGTTAATTACCGTGATTCAGAATTCGAGCTGAAATATCATAAGGTGTAAGCATTTCTGATTTAACCACTCCACTTGTTTAGTCATTTTATGTTAGTTTCACTCTATGAACAAGTACATACTGCTTTGAACTGCTTCCTCAGGGCTGGATATGCAATGTGACCTTGCAAAAGGGAAGAAGCCACTTATTCTTCTATTAGGTTATTTTATTTTATTTTATTTTATTTTAGAAGAGAGAAAAGATTCTCAATTCTAGGAGCCACAGTTTCTCAGTTGGGTGCCTCTCACAACAGGAAACAGTACTTCCTCCCTAAAAATCCTCTGAGCAACCTTCCTTGAGCATAGAAGCGTCTCCTGGCACTTTGGTAAGGAATCCTCACGGGATAGTTGTTAATGGTGTCGGTGTTAGTCCTCAGGACAAGGCTGGTATCCACCTACTGGGAAATTAGTTATGAATCATTGATGCACAGTGACTTCCCTTTTTCATGAAGACTAGATCAAAAGGAGATAAGATCAGCTTGCAGTGAGGATGAAATAGGATAGAATAAATAAGAAACAGGTAGAAAGGAGACACAAAGGAAGGACATGAAAATAGGAATTTAATTCAGAAGTTCCCCATACTTGTGCAGGTCTGTCTCTCCATAAGCCTGTCTCCCTTCCAGGGCTATTACTCCCTAATCCTGTCTCTTTTCAGGGTGCATTACTCCAAAATTCCTGAAAAAATCTATAAATCTACCAGTACTAAACTAAGCAAAGAGAGAAATGGTATCTTGAGAAACCTATAACTTAAGTGACTTTCCAGTGCTACTGATTGATGAAATAATGAAGACTATATTAGCCTGAGGATCCAAAGATTGGCCAGACCACCAGAACCTGTCTTGAGATCACCAGACTTGTTTATTCCTACGTAGAATTCCTTTTGTTCTTCTAGAAAAGAGCCAAGACCCTCAAAATATACATCTCTAATGCTCAAGATGGCTAGAATTCTCCTTTGAAGCAATACTCCTTGCTTTAGCCTCAAAGACACTTCTCTATTGAGATTGTACTCATTCTCCCTGATCGTACATCTGCTTTCCCAAATAAACCTCTATCTATGTTTCTGACTTATCCATGCTGAAATTCTTTTCCATTTAATATTCCAACAACATCACAGCTCCTTGTCAAGTTCCCCCTTTCTCCAGGAACAACTCAAATCCCTCTCACTAGATACCTCTTCTTTCAATGACAACAGTGACAGAAGTGAAAGGGATTATAAGCCATTTTAAATAAAAGCTAGTTGATTTTGGCAAAGACTCTGATCCTTTCCAGTTGGGCAACTAAACATGGGAGCCACACCTAGTGGGCAGACTTATCTGATACTAGGTCTGTTTTAGTCAGCTAAAAGATCTGATCAGAACAAGTGTAGAGAAGGAAAAGTTTACTTTGGAGTTCATGGTTTCAGAAGCCTTAGTCCATAGAAAGCCAGTTCCATTCTTTGGGGCTTGAAGTGAGGCAGACCATCATGATGGAAGAGTGTGGCAGAGGGAAGCAGCTCATATGATGATCAGAAGGCAGGGAGAAAACCACTTGCCAAATACAAATATGTATCCCCAAGCCACACCCCAATTGCCATCTCCAACCACTTCAATTATCACTCAGTTAATCCCTATCAGGGGATTAATTCACTGATTGGGTTAAGACTCTCACAATCCAATCATTTCTCCTCTGAACCTTCTTTCCTTGCTTGTCACGTGAGCTTTTGGGGGACTACTCACATCGAAACCATAACAAGGTCTATAAAGGTCAATAAAGCAAATATCTAGAAAAAGTACATTGGATCAGTTCAAAGCTGGAGTGTGGGTAAGGCATCTAGTAGCAAACCTCTTCTTTCATATGAACCCAGTTATCCAAGCTTGGAACTTAGCATAACATGGAATTGATCACAGTGACCTATGAAACCTAGAAGCTCATCATTAACAAGAGAAAAAATAAGTAAAAACAATAAAATAAACAAAAGTCTGAAAAGCGAAGGTTCACTCTCTTTTCCCTGAATCACTTGAAAGTAGATTTCTCTTCTTCCTGATTATGTTTTTTGCTTACGTATTTACGAAGGTTCAAGGGGATTGCCAAGAGTTGAATTGCCACACAAAACCCAGTTGAAAATCTGAACATTTGTTTTATTTCAATAGATGACAATTATTTAGAACTTTCGATGGGCCTAGCAATTTATTCTTTGTAGTAACCTTATGGAATAGCTACCATTATTATAAGCTCTGTTGTAAATCCACAATGACTCATAGGTATAGATGATGAATAAACAGAAATTCAGTGAGTACCAGTGACTTGTCCAACACTATAGATTTTATAAATGGTAGTACCTGGACTCAATTTAGCCCTATTTGAATATAAAATCGCTACAGTTATCCACTTAGCAAACTGTAGTTTAGATTTTTATATTGCTCTAAAGCAGAAATGAGTATGCTGGACTGTACATGTTTAAAGCTAGGGAGCCAAGATAAAAGAAATGCAGGTCATGATGTGTATTTGTCTAACAAGAAATAAACCAATTTTCACAATTTATATTGATGGACTTTAAAATTCAATCCTAATAATAGAGTAAAAAACACATATATACACACACATATGTGTGTGTATATATGTATTTATATTTGTATATTTGATGGTGGTTATATAGGTCTACTGGTAAGAACAATTGACATAATTTGTTGGGGGACTAAAATTTCACTAAATTGAGGTTCACAATTAATGTTCTTTGTTATCAAATTTACTATAAACACTTATCTATAAAAATTTCTTTGTCATAAGTCTGAAATAGTTAACACCAGATTTGTCTTATGGGTAAAGGTGCGTTTGTTCAAGGAAACTACAAATCTCTTCATTTTTCAAATTTTAAGTGCACCAAGAAAGCTTTTCTAGTAGCTTCACGTGTAGGCGAGACTTTTTCTTGGTAAAGTAGGAATATTTCTTTCATATACGCTTTCTTCAGCACCAACTCAGCACATGAAGAACTACTCTTTGGAGATTAAATTGTAATTTTAGAGGATTTTCCAGTAAGTTTTTGAAACTC
Source organism: Marmota monax (assembly GCF_021218885.2). Classification (NCBI taxonomy): domain Eukaryota; kingdom Metazoa; phylum Chordata; class Mammalia; order Rodentia; family Sciuridae; genus Marmota; species Marmota monax. Next base: position 83,734 of record NW_026693322.1, read on the forward strand.
TGTATTATTTATCATACAAAAATTTAAACATATAAGCAAAAATTACACTACATACAAAGCAAAGTACTTTTTTATTACCTTATAAAACTATGTGGAAAATTAAAGGAAATATAAGGAATTTTAACACATACAAACTACTGATTAAACATAATACTCTTAAAGTGAGGATAGCTCACATATTTGTTGAACGAAGGCAGCAGAAATCATCTGACTCAATAAGATTCTTAATAGAAAACTTTTAAATATGTTATTCATTTTGAAGGTCCAGAAGTTTTGACACCCATAAGTAATGCATGCTAAATAATAATATTGTAATCTTAAAGTTATGCACCTTATATTAATGTGTTTAAATCCCAGATATATTTTATGCTCAATTTATGGATGAAATTAATTATATTTCATTTGAAAATTATTCAAACCCAAGAAAGGTCTGTCATTCATTTTTAAGATTTATTTTTTTTGTCAGGAAAATGTAATACTCAGGTTTCTGATTCATTATCCTTAATTTATTCCGATTGTTTTAAAAGAGTGGTATGATATTGTTGGTGCAATTAGAGATTCTTAACAAGCCTTTTAACACTACTTTCTTAACCCCAGGATCTGGCTTTGATTTGCTTCTCATGTAGCATGCTGTTAGGAGTAATTTTTTAAAAGAATATTTAATAATTTGGGGTTTGTGTGACAATAGCCAAGATAAAAATAAGCACATGAGTAAACTTGATGAATAAATACTCTTGTCATGCTGATATTTCTTAAATATCAAGAATTTGCCTTGTCTGAGCTTCTAAGATCTCAAGTGCGTTTCTTATCTTCCAAAATGTATTGGAGTAGACAATGCACAGATAGAGTTTAGAAACTGTATTCTGCTTCTTTCTAAGCATGTGGATTATGCCCTAGGTCATAAATCTGGCTGTCAACTATTTAAAAGCTTATTGGGAAATCCAAGGATCGGGCACTAAGTCAATTGTATCAATTTAGCTTTCAAATTAAGAAAGAAAAACGAAGAAAGGATGACATGACTAACATTATTTTTAAGACAACCATGAAATTAAGTTCTTGCCCTTGTGACTAGTCTCAGAAAGCCAGATCTAATGGAAATCTGTTAGCAGTCTAATAAAGTACTGGGTGATATCAATAATTGGTTTACAATGGGCAAAGGAGACATAAAACCTGGTCAAAGAGCTTCTGTAGAAGTCAGTGATGCTGAATTGTGCAGAGATGGACTGAAGAAAAGTTATAGAAGAAGCTACAGTTACTTGTCATGTATTTCTTTCTTCTAGCATTAAAACTGTCAAAAATCTTGTTCCCCTTGAAAAAGCATGTTACCATATATCACTTGGAAACTGTTGGGAGAATTCAGTGGGACAGTTGAAAAGTCCCTTTTGGTTGGTGAAATAGATCTTCTGGAAAGACTGCATCAGCATCAGTTACCCCAGGTTTCTCTTGAATGGTAGCAAGGCAACTGAGTAGGGAATGATTTATAGAACTACTTAACACATGTCATGCTGGGTGGGTAGTATCTATGGGACATGTCCATGCAGGAGAAAATAAAATCCATTCTGTAATGAAATATTTGGCTGTAGATGGCAAAAGATAAATTCTAGAAATGGAGCTCCCCTGAAGAAATTCACTAAGAAGTAGGGGAAATTGTGTATTCTAGGGAATGGTGTCCGGGGAGGGGCACAATATCTACTAGCATCACTAGAAAGCTAGCTCAAAAGCTCAATTGTTCAAAGCCGAACAAAATAAAAATAAGAAACCAAAGCTACTGCTATTCTGAGCCTCTAAGACCTGAAACACCTTTTTATATTTTCTTATTGTAACATAAAAATTTCACTCTAAGTTCTTCTGATCAGTTTACTGCTGTGATCAAATTACATAAATAAATTAATTCTCCATTCAGTATGATTTTCTGAGTGTGTGTGTGTGTGTGTGTGCATGCACATGCATAGAGGCAACAATAGAGTTCAGATTTCATTTGAAATATATATTTCTTATTGCTCTTTTATGTACTCTAAGTACATCTGAAAGACCCTTCCATTAATCCCAAATGGAAAACCATACTTAGCAGTTAACATTTTTGGTGAATTTATACTTTGCTAGTGTAAATTTGTTTTTGATAAGCGTGAAGGATTTATTCTACATTATTTTCAAACTTCATGCAGAAAAGAAACTTGTTCTTATAAGAAGTGCAGTTGTGGGTTGGACTAATGAAAATAGTGAACAAGAAGTTCTAGAGGACCTCTAGTTAATTACGTTAATTAAACTTTGAGAACAAACTAGGCAGTCATGTTTCAGTAGCCAGAGAGACTTCAATATCATCACCCTTACAAGCAAGATTTAAAATTTTAGCTAAAAAAATTATTCTTCATGTTTTTTCTGTCAATATTATTATTCCTTTCTGTCATTTAAAAAAATACTGTTCTGATTTAATCAAAATAATCTCTTAAGATATTTTAATTAACATTTTTTATCACCAACTCTCCCCATTTTCAAAATATATACAAAATTGCTTTTGAACACTTATTGTCAACCTATTGATTTCTTAACAAGGGTCTTGTTTCCCTTCGGGATCTTAAAGCTATTTATTAAAATTAAAGGGAGGGGAAATTGCATAAAAGTAAAGCTGTGAAAACAGCTTTGTAAGGAATAAGGTATAAACACTGATTAATTTCCTTTACTTCTTGAGGCATACATGCAGATCTTAGGTGAACGATTTTAAAGTTTTTTTATGTTCTTAAAACAAGGACTTAGATTCTTCACCTTTGCCTGCAAATATCACATGGGTGACTAATAGAAAGATTGAGGATATGGTGGCTCTACCTTCATTTTGAGTTATCTTGGAGTCCAGGAATGAATGAGATCTGATACAATGAATCTCTTCTGATGAGTTGAAGCTACCAACCAAGCAATAGCATTTTTTTTTTCCTGGACAAGACCCTGCCTGATCTATCCTGAGAAAATGATGGAGCAGAACAAACCCGATCAAGATCACGTGCTTTGGTTGCTATGAAAACTCTCCAGCTATGCAAAATTCCCAACACTTTCTATAAAGCCTCAAAGTCACTGTCAGTCCCTTGAAGACAGGGCTAAGGTCCCTTTGTTTTCCCAATGTAGTGACACTGATTAAGGTTATTTCATGCTTTTCACAATTACCCTTTCTGTTTGGATTTTGGGTTGAGTGGCTAAACCAGATTGTTGGATACCTAGAGTCAGGCCTACCCTAGGATTCCAATAACATTCTTCTATCCACAAAAAGAGGTATCAGTCTCTAGCATTCCAACTGAGAATATATTCAAGTAATCCAAAAAGTTTGAGTTTCTTAGTGACTGATAAGATTTACCTTTAAGTAGAAAAATCTGATATCCCTTACGTCAACATTGTAAGTCAAGTTATAATATTATATGATGAAAATATCTTTACTGAATGAAATTATGGTATTCTAATTAAGATTTATCTGCAAAATTGCCAATAGAGTATATTAACCATTTACTTCATATTATTTTAAGTAAAGTTTATTTGATTTCCTTGAACAAAATAAAGGATTATTTAAAAAATATTTACTCATTTAATAATGAATAAAATATAGTGAACTAGCTATGTCTATATTTTCTGGTAAGAATCTCACTAAAAATTTTAGAGACTACAGAAATATAACCTGTAATATAAAAGAAGAAAATGAAAACTACCCTGAATTTTCCTCCCAGAAGTAAAAACTTCTAAGTTTCTGGAATACTATGTTTTTCTTTATTGATTTTTCTGCACATTTAACAAGTGAATATGTTTAATCCTGGATAGAAATGGTGTATGTGTAAAAGTGATAACTTGGTGGTAGACATTATCATTATCTTGTTGTCTTAATCAAATAAAAAATAAAGTTCAATATACTCAATATATTTTATTATTCATTTTCTTTCCTAGGTCACTGTATTTTGTCTCTTACACTGATTAAGTGTATCGCTTTTCCCCTTCTTTTTTTCAAAATGAACAATATGAAATCATTGCTTATTTTTCTCCATGCACTTGTAATCATGCATAGATATAATAATACATAATGTATACGAGCTCATTTACATCATTAAATATAAAGTTTTTTCTCTTTATTTTATAATTGTGGAATTCCACGTACATTTGCATTTTGTATTTATCATTCAACAAAATTTTCTCAGAAAGCATTAGCCTTTTCTGTGTTGCTGCTGACATTCAATCTTTGCCCCAATGTCTGTTCCAGAAATGTTAGTGCTCTCTCATGTCTATTTTTTGTGACATTGTATATGTAAAATTATACTGGATTGTTATTTGGATTTGAATTTATGCAGTGAACATCCTTTAATTTACTCTTCTGACAGTTGCCTCACATTTTTATACATTGTTTGACTTATCCCATTCTTGTCAATTTGAGAATATTTAGACATAGTCAATATTAATTCTCTACTTATGTACATTAAGTGTATCCCTAAATGCAGTTTGTTTATTGATTTTACTTTTGACATCTGGTAGCGATTCATCTCTAATTTTTTCCTAAGCTTGCATGTGTCTGCATCCTTGGAAGGATGCTTCCCCCTGGAGTTCATTTCATAAGCCCCTTGTTGATTTTTTTTTTTAAGTTACTGATGTTGAAATGACAGAAAATCATTTCTTTCCTGCTATTTACTAAAATGCAGGCATGAGAATTGTCCTTGACCCCTTTCTCCAGGCACTCGAGTCCTGATTTGCTGCTCTTCAGAGTGGCAGTTTGCTCTGCGGGAATTCTAAAACACGCAAAGCCCTGCTGGCCTCACATGTAATTTCTACCCCAATATCATATTTTATAGTTTTCTATTCTTCAACCTCTAGTTGCTGAGAGCTGCCTCAGTCACAACCAGAAACCAAAGAACAAAACAGTAGAAAAGAGGGATGTCAGTTCTAAAACCTTAAAGAGAATTCCAGATGTCAACAACCAGAATGAGATGAGAAGAGTTCTGCTGAAATCTACAGTGCAGCTTTGCCACCCTGTGCAAAGGACCCAGCTAAGCCATGCCCAGACCCCTGACCAAGTACACTGCAAGAAAATGTGGTAATTTAAGCCACCAAGTTTGTGGTAATTTTTTTATATAGCAATACACAATAAATATGTTGATGCTTTTTAATTAATGAGCAAAAATGTGAAAAGCTGTTTAGCACAGATATGGGTGCAGAGGAGCTAGTTATTAAATAATTGCTCTTATATTCTTGCTATATGCCCCTTTTCCATGCAGTGTTCAATAAACATGAAAGACTACTCTTCAGTACCAGCAAGAAAAAATATATGATAATTTCTGAAGCACTTTGCCAGTATCCACTATCACGTGGTCTGTTGTCTGCATTGCTGTTATAAATGATAAAAATGACCTCATTTTTCAGCTCAATACAAGAAGAAGGGACATGGTTATCAACCAAGGAGGAAGTCTTCTTTGTAATGCTCACTAATGGCCATAAACTAATGAACTGGTTTTTCTTTGTTTTTCTGGTTCCTCTATTTTCTGCTTTAATAAGTCATGGACTTTGGTATTTTCTTCTATACTGTATTAGTTGTCTAGGACTGCAATAACACATGACCACAAATGGGATGACTTAAAACAACAAAATTTATTGTCTCATCGTTCAGGAGGCTCCACAATTCAGATGTCAGGAAAGTTGGTTCCCTCTAGAAGCTCAAAGGTGGAAACCATCCCACCCTCTTCTAGTGTCCTATAATTGCTGTTATTTTTGAGGTTTAGATTCACCTCCTACGCTTGTATAGTTCCTTTTGGGGACTCATAAGGATACACTCAATGGCTGCAAGGCTCACTCTAATCCAGTGTGAACTTCTCTTGATCTTTACCTTAATTACATTTGTAAAGAGCTTTTCTACATAAATCTATAAGAACGACATTCAATTCACCACTTGTGGTAGCATAAGGAAAAACAAAGCACTCACTAAACATGTATTTGTTACTTAATTAATATGCATACAATTTTATGATTGAAATTACATGAGCAATGTATAATTGCTTAATAATAATTTGTCATGTAATTAAAGAAGTAAATAAAAGATGTGGAAAAGAAATTAAAGATGTAAAAGATAGTAATGGGGAAGGGCACCATGTTAATTGTAAAGCAATCTTCATTTAAGTCCATCAGCATGTTTAAGATTTGTAGTAAATTTCTTAACTCTGGATTTCAGTTTTATCAATTATGAATCAAAAGGATTATGCTCAATAATTTCAAAGATGCTTTCCAGTTCCAATATTCTATGGTTTCATTAATCGTGGCTATCAATCGTTCAATTATTTTGTGACAGTAAAACACTACACAAACCAGTTAGGAGATATTAGCATCATCTAATCTACCTGTTTACATTAAAGGAAGGGGAAGATAGAGAGCTTTTGCCAAGAAACAAACTATATGAATTCATAAATGTTAAATTGCAGGAATCTTTCACAGCTAACACATTTATGTAGAGAAAAGGCTCATACAAGAAGGACTTGGGATTTGGATCAATGCCTAGAGATTAAAATTCCCTAGAATTTTACTCATTCGTGTATATATGCTATCAATAAAGAGTTAGAAATAAAAAGTAACTGGTTTAAATAAGGGTATGGTGCTCATGATTCTTTTGAGATATTTAGAAAAAATAAACATCCTAAACAAAATCATGGTGTGATTATTTGCCCTGAATTTTGGAAATATGAATATATATTAAGAAAATGGTATACGAATAAAACAACCTTTGGCTAGAAGTATTTTCTCTCTTCTCTCTTCATCTGCTGCCAAAAATATAACAAATAAAATAAAACAAAATTCTATTTTTGGTAAATATCACAGGATTCATTCACGATTGCCTAGCATTCCTGTTTTTCACTTTTCTCTGCAAGCCTTTAACAACTTCCTCTACTTCCTCAGTCATCTTTTTCTGTTTCAGGGAGGAAATAGAAATGATGAAAGGTAGCATCCATGTATGTTCAGAAAACATCCCTGTAGCTGCACCCCTGGTTCGGCCAGCCCTCCTATCACCCTGACCCTATTACCTAAGAGCACCTGAGGCAGCCCACCCCAGATCGTGGGTCCTTATTTTAAGTCCTCAAGGACACACCAGCCATTCTCCCTTCTCCCTCCTGAATCATTCATTTGCTTTTCTCTTTAGCAGTCAAACATGTTCTTTCTTCCATGTTCAAAAAAATTTTTTTTTCTAAATAATAAGTATCTTGACCCCACAGCCTCCTCCAATGATGGCCCTGTTTCTCTGCTTCCCTCATCAGCAAAATTTGAAAGTTATTCCATTCCTCTTCTCTCATTCAGTCTTGAACAAACTGCCATCACACTTTTCTTCCAAATCCTTCCCTATAATTTTTTTCAAGGTCTCTGTGATCTGAGTCTTGTTAAATCCAGCCATCAGTTTTCAGTTCTGACTTGACCTCTCTGATCCTCTGAGATAGTGTCTCAGCCCCTTCTCCAAACTTTTTCTTCCCGTGGGCTTCCAGGCAAAATTCGTCCTTACTTTTCCACCACCCTCAGATGCTCATTCTACTTCCATTCCTGAATCCTTCCATATCCCCAACTTCTTAGGTCATCGTCTTTGTCTTCACCTTCCTGTTTATTATTTCTACATCTTTCCCCCATCTGTCTCCTTTTTCTCTGTAGGGAAACTTATTTAGCTTCCTAGCATAAATTTTTAAATGTCTATCTCCTCTGAAGCCCAGACTGAAATAACTGAGCCTCTTTTCAATCGGATGAATAGTGTGGTCCAGCAATTTAAAATATCCAAAACTGAACCGCTGATCTCCTCTGCAGTCACTGAGAGTTGCCTTGCTCAGATGATTCCAGTAACTACCCAACAAGTGTGTCTATCTTCTCCATATCTCAGGTTCTTCCACATAGCAGCCCAAAAAGCCTTTTATACAATGAGTCAGATCACCTCAAACTTTTGAGAATAAGAGGAAAGACAAAGTCTTTTGCATCACAGCCTGACCCCAACTGGGCTGCATGTCCTATGTTATTCCCTGGTCACTTTCCTGCTCTTTGTACTTTGGCCCCTGACAGTTTTTTGACCACTGCTTGCTTTCCTCTGCTTCTAGACCTTTAAAATTCCAGTTCATTCCTCCAAAATGTTCTCCTTACTCTATTCCCTTACTGTCTACCCAATTGTTCCTTGATTATGGAGGCCTTTCCTGAAAACTCTAATAAACACCTGAACAAGTCTCCCAAGCCCCTCACTCTTGTTTTCCTTAACTTTGATATGTTCTTCAAGCACTTTTCCACTCTGATGTCCAGTTAATATATTTATTGACTTGAAAATTAAATTGATTTCTCCACAATTGAACTGGAGTTTCATGGGGACAGTTGTTTTTGCTCTTGCTGGTGTTTTGTAGGTGCTCAGTAAATGCTTGATAAATAAATTACATAGGTACCATCAAATAAAAGTTATAAACTCTGCAATCTGATCTCAAAGTGTATCTGTATTTATAATAAATATCACTCTAATTTTCATTTTATATTGCTTTGGTGAACTTAATATATGATGGTAGAGATGGAATTCCTTGTATAAGAGTAAAGAGATTTTATAGCCAAACAGAAACAACCTTTTCTTCATCCCAGTACTTGGAGGGTAAAGCAAGCAGTATCTTGTTAACTTCTGCCCAGTTAGTTTCTAAAATATACCTTCCAGATGAAACAGCCAGCAAAGACAAGAGATTAATACAATAGATTTAGCCAAATTTAGCAAAGTACATTGAGAAAAGAATGATCAACAAACAAGCTAATACCTGTGGCCTGAATAAGGCAGCTTGATATGCTGGAGGGAGAATTAGCTTTGATGACAGATCTGGATTCAAATCTCATCACTGCCACCTACTAACAAAAGGTGTTAAAACTATCCTTTAGTCTTTCTAAATCCTATTGCCTTCATTTGTAGGGATCTTTCCTGATATAAATGAGTTGGTTAAAACATGCTAGCTTGTCTGTGTGTTTTTAATAATATCTGGTGCCAGTCTTTCACTTAATCAAAAAAAAATATGTCTGACCTCTAACTACACTAGATGACTCATTTCAATATCTGACCAGAATACAATGCTCTGGTATGGAATTATTTTCTTTCAAGGGGTCTTTCAAAATCTCTATCTTTTAAAATGTAGATGACATTGTCCTACTCTGTATAATTCATGTAAGTGTTATTTTAAAAACTTTAAAACTTGGTTAATTTTCAAAGGAATGTTTTAATTATAAATTATGAAACATAAGGTCATTTTAAAAATGTCTAGTTCTTTTTCATGGGTAATAAATATGTACCAATATATGTGTCAAGAAATGGAAATACCAAGACATTTATTATAATGAAATACTTTTCAGGATAACATACAGTAAGATAATAAATTACTAACGGCATGGTGTTGTACTGAAATTGTTAATCTTCTTTAACGTTTCCTTCAGCAGTATAGGCAGTCTTCATTTTGCAGAATATAGTACTAATAGAGCCTCAGATTTGCAGCTTATGTAGGTAGTTCTGATATGCAGAGAGACTGCCAGCATGCTTCTGTATGGATTGCCTGCTATACAGTGTAGTGGGGAAGAGCACAGAATCTGTGGCCAAACTATCTCAGTTTCAGTACATCTTGTCATTACTTGCCACATGCCCCAGCACAACACAGACTCTTTCTCTCAGTTCATTCAATATAAATTGAGAGTGGTAATAATGGTATCTACTTCATATTAGTTGTAAAATTTAAAGGAATTAACAAAGTAAATCTATTAGAACAGAGACTGGCATTTAGCAACCATAAATGTTAGTGATTTCTTTCAACTTTATTACTAGTGGCACCAATTCTCTGTTGAAAAGTCTGGATTGATATAAAGATTTAATACTAAAAAATAGTACCATGGTCTTTGCTTAAAAAAACAAATCCCAGAATCTGTCTTTTTGAAATATAAGATATGAATAAAATAGAAGATCTTTAGGTAGAAAAACTATCTTGATTTCAGTTTATTCAGGTTACCTCAACATCTACATAAAAACTCTGGGCCCGAGGAGAGGCAGAACCATCATGGTGGAAGGACAGCAGAGAGAAAGCTTTGCTCATCTAGGACAAAATACAAACCACAAAGTCATACCCCCCAGGGACCTACTCCTCAAGTTATACCCTACCTGCCTACAGTTACCATCTAGTTAATCCATCACAATGGATTAATCCACCGATTAATAATCTAATCATTTCACCTTTGAAAATTCTTGCATTATCCCACATGGCCATTCGGGAACACCTCATAACTAAACCATAACATACGCCTATGGTTAATTTTCAAAGGAATATTTTCACTATAAATTATGAAAGATAACGTCATTTTAAAGATATCTTTAAATACCACTGTATTACTGATAAAAGCATGTTTAACATTGTAAGAAACTGCCAAACTGCTTCTTACTTTGGGGTATTTTTTAAACTTGGTGAAATACACACTTATTTCACCTATAATCTACAAATTTGATCATTGAGACAAAGCAAGCTGCTGAAAAGTTTTAGTTTTCATTATTATTAACAAAAATAGATCTCCCGACAAATTCCAAAAGAAAATTCTACATTAGTGATGCCATAAAGTCATTTTTTCAAAATAAAAATTATTTTCCTTCCAAATTTCATACATTTAGAAAGAATCTTTTTCCATGCTTTTGAATTTTTCATGTTTTTCAGTAGATTATTTTTCCTACCTTATAGTGACATTGATGTAGAGATTACATTCAGTAATCAAAAAATACTTTCTGTGAATAGACAAATAACAGAATTTGTCTTTCACTTTTCCAGTTTGCTAACTCAGAATCTTGACATAAAGGGTACACATACGTTGTTAAAGTTTTAGACAGAATAATTTTTATGGAACTATGTCTCTAGTGAAGGTTTCTGCAGTATAGGGGGATACTGGGTTATTGCAAATCAGGAGCTCATTCTATACAAATGAATTATATTACAGAGGCAGAAGTACATTTATTCAAGCTGTCACATTCTCCAGTGTTGACTGGACCCTGCCCCACAACAGATGAGAAACCACTTTCAGAATTTCAGAACATAGTTAGAAAAAAAATAAGCCCATGTCATTAAATAAATGATCAAAACAGAAGCTGATTATTTTTTTCACAGAAGAATATACTTTGCATGAGCTTTTATAGCACATGTTTTCTAGTTACACTATGTAACTATCGTGTTTTTTCATCGAATTAATCATTATAAGTCTTATATAGTCCCCTGAAGTAGCAGTGCCTAACAGGAGTAAATATATACATATCATTACACAGTTGATAATTGAATAATATAAACAGAAATAATGATTACATTTTTTACCATTTATTTAATTCTTATTCTTAAAATATGGACAGGTGCTAACTGTAAGTACATGAGGCAAGCTCCATTATAGCATTGAGGGAGAATAATTTGTCAGGGAAATAGAGGGGTCCAATAACACTTAATAACAGTTTAGGAAATTTGAGCTATATAAATTTGTTCTTATTGAAAATTTCTTTAGTTTTCTCCAATAATGGATGTTTCCATAAAATTTAAGTAAATAATTTATAACTAAATATAATTTCAAAATTCCAATTTTTGCATATCTTACAATGATTTTTTAAATTTATAATTTACCTTGAAAAAGTCTTTATTCATTACTTTGTGCTAACATCATGAGTTGCTTTACAGATGTGATATTTCATCATTTCCAAACCATAATTTTTTTATGTAAATGTATTTTAGAATTCAGACCTTTTTCTTTTATTCTTAGACTTTAGAATAGTGTTGAATGCACACATAATACCCCTAACAGATTGTTTTAGCAGAACCTGCAACAATCACATTAAAACACCTGCCAAAAATGTTTAAATACTCCAAGTAGCATGAACAAAGACTACAAATAAGTACATTCGCTTCATTTTCTTGCTAAATTATTTCAGATTAGATATTGTCATATAAACTTTGGCAATGCTTTTGATTTTCAGAGCTTTTACAGCTTTGAAATTTCAGATAAGGAATTACGAATCTGCATTAACTTCTGTGATTAAAGTTTTATTATTGAAATAGGTGCCCATGGGGGTTGCAGGGGAGAGAACTACTAACTACCTTGTCATTATTTTTGCCTTGATAGCCCTCAGTGTAAATCAGATGAATCACACATTAATCATGTAGTGCAAGAACCTCTCCCCATTCTCTTACCTCTTTCCCTAACTCCTATACTATCTTTCCATAGGAAGTAATAACTGACCTCAGTTATGGTTTTATTGAACAGTGACTGTACCATACCAAGCCCTTTTCAGTATAGTATAGTGAGGTGCAGTTTTGTATTCCACTGTGAATGTCCACTTACCTTCAGGGATGTCCCAGCAATAATAACATGCACAGAAACATATTATTAAATACTAGAAATCATAATATATTCAGTTAATATGTAAGATAATTAATAAATTATGTAATATTTCAGGGAAGAGAAGCATTAATGTCCAGGGAAATCATTCCATAAGTTTTAGCTAAAGAAATAAAGCTTTCACATGGTTTTACTAACTATTCAGGAAAAGAAGCAGAGAGGACATCAAAGAAGTTAATGAACATGAAAGAAGGAAGAAAAGCAATATATTTTGAGAAATCATTCTTTTTTTATTTTTTAGTTTTCGGTGGACACAACATCTTTATTTTATTTTTATGTGGTGCTGAGGATGGAATCCAGCACCCCACGCATGCCAGGTGAGCGCACTACCACTTGGGCCACATCCCCAGCCCAAGAAATCATTCTTTATCCGGCAATATGTTGGATTTGTAAATGCATTATCACTTTAGAAATGATTTATGTGTAATAGAAAGAGAAGGATAAAATATGTGCTGGTGAAAATTGATATGTAAGAATCGCTAGACAATGAAGTTCATAGAATGTACCAGAAGCTTGTCTAACATAATGAAGATGAAACTATGGATGAACCCTTCTGGTACTTCCAATTTTTATGTAAACGATTCAACATCATTTTAAAACAAAATTCCTTGATGGATTAAGTCAAGTGTAGACAGAATTTAGCAAAATTCCCAAAAAATAAAAATTAAAAATAGGCATGTCCCTTAAAACATATATGCATGTGCTGAAACCTCCATCCTACAGTGATGTCCTAATTCTGAGACCTGTAGACACCTCATGCTGACCGGCAAAAGGAACTCAACAAATATATTTAAGGTTATACATCTTAAAATAAGTTAAAATATGTTGTTTTGTTTTTCTCCCCAGTGGGTCCAATCGAATCAAAATAGCCTTTAAAATCAAAGGACTTTCTCCCACTAAAGTCAGAGATCCTTGGCAGAAAAAGAAGTCAGAGAGAAGATCAGAGAAAGGAGGAAAAAAATTTGACCTGCTGTTCCTGGTTTTGAAGACTCCAGAGATCGTGAAATAGGGAATATAGAAGGTCTCCAAAAAAATTTAACCAAAATTAGAAGGACATAGAAACCTCATTTCTTCTACTCCCAGGCTCTCAATTCTGCCACTACCAGAATGAGCAGATTTCCCCCATCAGATGGACAGAAATCTTGGTTTACATCTTTCAAATCTCAGAGTAGATTAACCAACCAAACCCCATCACACTGATGAGACAAGCATAGAAACTTACAGAATGCTGAGATGATAACTTTATGTTGTTTTGAACATTCCAGAGCATGATAATTTGTTATGACAGCAGTAGAAAATTAACATAACACTGGAGTGAGCAAACAGACACATGAGCAGGTGTTTGAATTCACTTACTGTAGTCACTTTTTTATATGCTGTGTTATGTTTTTAACATTTTGCAAATTGCCCACATCAAAACTCTTTTCCTACAGAAACTTATGTAATTTTCAGAGTAAAGCAATTTTTTATCACCTTGACAAAAAAGTTTAAAATTCTGCCATAAAGTCAATTAATTTTCTATTTCATGAATTAAAAAGTAAGAGACTTTCAAAGAACTCCATTCATTTTCAAAATCATGTTTTCCTTTTTCCTCTGGGACAAAAAGTTATCTACTTTAATTAGAAAAATCTCCAGATTTTGACATTGGATGATACAATATATCACAAGCTTACTTATTGTGCTTAGAAAGCTTTTTCATTAAAGATCCAATAATGCTTATACCTTCATTAACTCTAGTTAGCAGCATTAGTCATGATGGATGTTAATCTCACATATTTTAATTTTTTGATGTCTTCTCATCGAACCATTAGGACTCATGGCTAAAATAAAATAAATATATAATAGAGATATATTTATTCAGCAAAATATTGTTGCAAGTACCAAGTTCACAAGTGAAGGATCCATAGCTAATTCATCAGAGTCCCCAGTGCCTGACAGTACATCCTCACATCCTCAGCATTAAATTGCATAGTGTAGAACGTTTGCATTCAAAAATATATATATATAGAATATATATAAAAAGTCTATTTTTAAAAAATTACTTCATAATGCAGCACTCTCCACTTATCTGCAGTTTTGCTTTCTATGGTTTCAGTTATCCATGGTCAATTATGGTCTGAAAATATTAGATGGAAAATTCCAGAAATAGTCTTATATTTTAAATTATGTTCTCACCATTCTACTCCACGCATCCCAAGGTATGAACTTAGGATGATTTATTACTTACTTTTCCTACTGGACCTTTAGTCAGTACCCATGGGAATTATTAGACTGCCCTGATTGTGTTCAGGTAATCCTTACATTACCAAATATTGGCCCCAAAGCACAACGGTAATGTTGCTTGCAATTTGTATATGCCAAAGAGAAGTTGCACAGTGTTTCCTTCAAGTATTTCCTTCCTAAAAGATAGAAGTTCTTGACTTTATAATTTTTTTTGTTGTTTTTTGTTGATGTCATAAAAAATCTATGGTAAGATCAAATCTATCCATGGAATTTATGAAGAAAGTAAAAGATAATTGTACTAGTTTTGCTCGTATACCTCAAAGTATGGAAATTTACAGTCAGAAGACATGATAAATACTTGGTTAAGATACAAAAAACATTAGAATATAGGGTTTAGTACACAATCACAGGCACCCACTAGCAGTCTAAGAACACGTTTAGGCAAATGAGAGGAATTCTGTATGCCGTATTAAGTCAATATCAAAGGAGTTTGTTCAATATCTTCTTAATATCAATAAATTCCACATGGTTTTTAGCAGAGCCATAAAGAAAATGGTAGACTATTATTTGTCACTTTTTTTCTAAAAGTACTCAATATTACTCTCTATATAAAAAGGCCAAATAGCAGCTATGATAGCATATTTACATTCTAGAAGAAATTAAGGGACCTGATATTTAATTCTGACCAAACTAGCAAATGGTTGTGTTAGGGGGACAGACAGATGTGAATGCTAAGAGAATATCTATAAAATGGGCCCACTCTGCTGACGCACACACGCTTTCTTCTCTAAGAAGCAATTTACCTGAAGTCCTGCCTGGCCTCTGTGGACAAGATATGTCACATTCCTTAGCAAACCAACTTTGAACTGCATGAAAAATTTAGGCCCAAGAGTATGTCAATGAGAAGCACCCAGGGGACTTTTTTCACCAGATCCTGAAACTCTGGGAGATAAAGATAGTTCCTCCTAACATTAAAATTTGTAAGAATGTGTGTTTAATTATCCAATTGGGACCAGTTAGCATAGATCAAGGTGACCTAGAGTTGCCATGACAGTGGGGACTTGAAAGTCTGATGTCACCCTGCTGTCAATCGAAAGTCAAGAGGTAAACCTGGGCAGGACTCTCTGGAAACTTCTCTGGGGTCCACAATAAAACTGGAGTTCAGGAGAGGTACATTGTCCCACTCCTCTCTAAGAGGACCCACTCTCTCCCTTGAGACTGTCCCCTTTTCCTTTTCCCTATCCCTTCAATAAACTCATTCCTGTTACTCTGAGGGACATGTCTGAAATCTTTCTGATGTGATAACAATTGGGGTTTGAAGAGGGGTCTTCATGCGGCCTTAGTTTCTTGGTTGGCCCCAGCTCCATAACAGTTGTACTGCATTAGGAAAGCCATACAGTATTTCCAATGTGTCCATCCTTGTCAATAAGAATGTACAGTAGGCTGGGCGTGGTGGCACATGCCTGTAATCCCAGTAGCTCAGGAGTCTGAGGCAGGAGGATCAAGAGTTCAAGGCCAGCCTCAGCAAAAGCAAGGCACTAAGCCATTCAGCAAGACTCTGCATCTAAATAAAATACAAAATAGGGCTAGGGATGTTGCTCAGTGGTCGAGTGTTCCTGGGTTCAATCCCCAGTACCCCCCACCAAAAAAGAATGTACAATAGGTTGTCTCTTTGAGATCATTCATATTTAGGACTCGACATGAATAAAGCAGCATGTTAAAATAGTTTCAGGAATCAGGATTTTGTCTGTTAAAATGTCTGTTCTAGATAGATGGGTAACTGACCTTGGAAAATGGTCCTGTACAAATGCAAACATGTATTCTAAATGTTGTCTTTTACCATCCTTATCATTTTAGCATGATGTCCCAAGTGGAAGAGTTTGGATGTGGCCAACCTTGCAGCAAAAACTCTACTAAAAAATAAACAGCTTCAATTGTGTATATTGAGTTTGGGTTATATAAATAGTCAGAATGGAATTTTTTTTTTACTTGACCTATTTGCTTATATAAATTGTATTGTGGAGTTTAGTCTGTCCTTAAAATATTCAATTTAATAAAAAGACAACTAGTAAATTGTTTATTTCCCTTAGATGATTTGAAGCAACATAAGGAATTAGTTCTATCTTTATAATTCTATAAAAATCTTTCAAAACTTCTATATTTCAAATATTTGTTTATCAACACTTCAAAACTAATTTGGATATGTTTTGACTTTTTAACCAATACTAATTTTTTTCCTTTTAACTAGAATTTTTAAATTGTCAAATTTTTAATTCAGCCCGTTTTAAAACTGCTAATGAGAAGATGAAGATTTCTGGAAAAAACTTACATTTTCAAAAAATATTTTTATTGAGACTGAATCTATACACTAAAGTGTGTATGTGTTTAAATTCTACAACTATTTAAATTCTACAACTGATAAGAATTCACTTATCTATATATTGGTGAACATATCACAATGATCAAGATAATGATCAAATCCCTTAAATATCAATTTTTTTATGCTCCCTTATAAATCTATCCCTCCAAGCCTATTTTTCTGCATACCCCTATGCTTCTCTTCGTCTACTGATATATGTTTATCTTCGGTCACCATAGACTAAATTACAAAAATTTGCATTTTGTAGAATTTTATGTAGGTGGAATCATACAGCATGTATTTCTCTTTTGCTGGCTTCCCTCCTTAGTATACTTATTTTAAGATTCAAATGTTATTTTGCAACTATTGTTAGCTTATTACCACTTTTAATCACTAGGTGTCACTTTATTTATTTTATTATATTGTCCCTGTATCTGCTGATACATATTGGAACAATTTCTAGTTTTGTTGTATGCTGTGGATTAAATTGTGTTCTCTTGAATTGATACACCAGAATCCTAAACCCCAGAACTTCAGAATGTGAACTTATTTGGAAATAGAGTCATTGTGGATGTAATTAATTAAGTTAAATGAAGTCATCCTGCAGTAGATGGTCCCTTCACCCAATATAATTGGTATTTTTATAAAAGAGAACATGTACAGAGGGAAGACCATGTGAAGATGAAGGAATAGCTACTGGTCAAGAAATGCCACCTTTTCATTCTGTCCATAGATAAAGACTGTTTTCTTTCTTCCTGATCTGGATGCTATTTATCAGCTTGATCCTCTATCTACCATTCATTATCTATTTTCCACTGATCATCTATAAAACTATGTATTTGTTGTTGCCTTAATTTAACATGCTGGAATCTCTTAAGTCAGAGTTTATTAAAAGTGCTGAGAATGGAAATTCTTGATTTGTTCTTGATCTTAAGGGGTGAATACTTTCAACATTAAGTGTGATTTTGCTAATAGTTGTTTTTATAGATTTTCTCCACCAAGTTGAGAAAGTATGATAGTCCTAGATTTGCTGAAAATATTTTGTCAAAAGTGTATGTTAAACATTGTCAACGTTTTAACTGTGACTGTAGGGATGATTGTGTGCTTTCTCAATTTTTAATTTTTAAATTTTTAAATATGGCACATTTCATTGATTTATTTAAGAATGATAAATCAATTTTGCATTTTTGGGTAAATTCTCTTTAGTCATCTTGTTAGCTTTTTATATATTAGTGGATTCAATGTATTCAAATGTTTAAGTATGTTTTTAATCTGTGTGCATGAAGAGCATATTAGTCTGTAATTTTCTTTTTTTAATTTGTTTTTTTTAGATATACATGACAGTAGAGTGTATTTTGATATATACATACCTGTACTATATCTTATTCTCCTTAGGATCCCATTCTTGTAGATGTATAAGAAGTGGAGTTTCAGTGGTGGTGTATTCATATATGAACATGGGAAAGTTATATCCAATTAATTCTACTGTCTTTCCTTGTGATCCCTGCTTACTTCTTTTCATTCCCCCTTGTCTAATATACTGAACTACTCTCTTTTCTTGCATATCTATGATTTTGATATTAGAGTGATAATACTAATATTATCAAGTTGGGATATATTTCCTTCTATTTTGAAAGATATTATGTAGGATTGACTTTGTTTTCTCCTTAATGTTTTTTATAGAGCTCTACTAAAAAACAATAAAAAACCAAAGAGTTGAAATTTTCATGGAAAGAATTTAAAAACATATTTTAATTATTTTTATTAATAAAGGGATATCATTTAATCTGTTTCATCCTGGATAAGTTTTGATAGTTTATATTTTTCAAGAAACTTATTCTTTTCCTATAAGTGGTAAAATTATTTCTTCTAATACTTTTCATATGACTTTATTATACTTTAAATATCTGTTTGATCTCGGGTGATATCAATGCTATCACTCGATGTTGGTAATTTTTATCTTTTGTCATTTCTTTTTTGATGTTTGCAACTAGAGGTTTATCAATTTCATTGATTTATTCAATTAGCTTTTGGTTTAATTGATTTACCCTATTTTTTCTGTATTTTTTTTTAATTTCTACTGTGATCTTTATAGTGTTTCTTTTAAATTAAATTTTAAAGGATTTTACTCCTTTTCTTTGTCTTGTTTCTTA